>NW_009799179.1:7892058-7999458 GCF_000213175.1 Neurospora tetrasperma FGSC 2508
AGTAATATACCGGTTAATAAATCCCTTCTTATATAATTCAGTAATATTCCTTTAAATATTTATATACTAATTTAAATTCTTTTTTACTATTACCTTAATTATAGTATTAGACGTTACCTCTTAAACGGCAAATATATATAGAATTATAGGTAATACTTAATTGTACTATTTATTATTATTATAATAATTAATATATATAGTACGACTAAATATTATAAAATAAGCCTATTTTATATTTAAATATATAATATAAGGGATAGCGGATTCTTTATAATTAAATTATAGTAAGAAGGTTAATAATAATATAATATTAAAGGAAAGACCTTAGGAGAACGGAATATAAAAGAAAAAAGAAATTTATATTATATTAATACTTTTTTATAAAGTATAAACTTAAAGGGGTTATAATAATAGTAGTAATTATATAGTGGGGGTTAGGGGTAGTAATTAAAGGAGGGGGGCGCGCTGGGGTTTAAAGAAAGGGCGTTAGGGGGGCTGGCGCTAATAGAGAGAAACTATAGGAGGGAAGGCCGGAGGGTAAAACGCTAGAGCGAATAGAAGGGGGGCCGATAGACGAAGTATTAGGGCGGATAGAGGTAGGGATTAGCGGGTTACTCTTAGTAGAATAAGGAGTTTAGGGGCTAAAGCCCGGGGGCGAAGCCGAATTAGCGGGGGGGAATAATATATAATAGGGTATTTAAAAATATTAGGGGAATTAGAGGAAATAAATTAGTATTAGGTAGAGAGGGGGATAATATTATTTACTTTAGGGGATTAAACCGCTATTAGAGAAAAGAAGAAAAGAGGAAGAAATTTAAAAAGTAAAGGGAAGGGGGATTATATATACGGATTTAGAGAGTACGAACGCTAAAACTATTACTTACTACCTATTATTACCTACTGCTAATTATTATTTAGTATAGTAATTCGCTATATTAGACGGAAGGTATAAATACGTTAATTAGTAATATAGGAAATAAGTTTATAATTAAAATAGAAATCGCGAATATATTAGAGACCGATTATAAGGGTAGGTAGGAGAGGGGTAGGGAGGGGGAAGGAGGGGGGTAATATTATAAGGCTAGCGCCTAGGTTATAGATTCTAGTCTCTAGAATTAGAACTATTATTAACTATAGTAGTACAGAGTATGTAGCCCTAATAAAAACCTCTCAATGCTAGTAGATCCGTATCTTAGATAGACTTTTCTTCCTTTATAGAACCTTAATTAAACTATACGACTAGTACCTATATTAACCGTGCTGTCCCCATTATAGATAATAGCTAGCGGTTTTAGTTTTAGGGTTTACGCTTGGGACCGCATTGTGAACTCAGACCTCTTGGGGTGTATGTTAGAAATATTACTAAAAATGGAAGCCTGAGGCATTTAATCGATAAATTCAATTTTTCTACTATAATCTAGTAATTTGGTCCGTGCGCGAGTGCGCCAGCGCCCAGGAAAGAGGAGGTCTGAGCGCTGAGATAACCTTCAGGGCACAGAACCATTTACAAATTCAGCGACATAAACTCACCAATCGACCAACCAAAAGGAACACTTACTTACTATACTTAATTACAACAAAGTCAGACGAGGGAAAAAAAGCTCAGGTTTGTACCAGCACTAAAAAAACATATAGAAAAAGGATACCAGCGGGTTATTTTGATTCAAGGAAGACAAGACGAAGACGTAAAACGAAAAAGAAAAAAGAGAAAAAAAAGAAATGCCCAATAACAGGATTGAACTGTTGACCTTCGCATGGACTTGATATCAGGAAGAACACCAGATATTAGTACGACGCTCTAACCAGCTGAGCTAATCGGGCTGGGTTGTTTGTTTGACTCTTTGCATACATTTATAATGTATACATGATGCATCAGACTGGGTTGGCTGTTATCCTCTCGCAAACCGGTAGACTATGGAACAAAGGTTCGGAAGTGTATAAATTCTATCTTAGATACCTACCCTACTTCCAACAGATCTAGTTCTTTAAGTTGAACCGTAGAGATCCCTATAGGGATTGCGCCCAAAGCCACCAAGGGCATCACCACGAACACCGCAAAAACCACGCGCAACAAAAAAGGAACGAGCCCAGCGGCCGCCATCTCAGCAAGAGAAAAAATCGCCAAGATGACTGATAGGTACACGTATAAAGCAAACAAGGCCAGTTGCCGTATGGACTTCCACAAGAGTCCGACTATGAAGAAGAAAAGCCAAACGAGAAAGTGAAAGTCGTAGACAATGTCAGGGACAATGACATCGATCTCCTCCCAATCCATCCTCTGTTGTGGTGGAGGTTGCACTATCTCTTCCCAATCCCTTCTCTCCTGTTGATGAGGCTCAATGACATCGATCTCTTCCCAATCCATCCTTCTTCTCTCTTGATGAGGTTGAGGTCGTTGTTCCTCAAATAGCTCAGGTTCTAGCAAAATCATCCGCCGGATCAACCTAGCATTTCCCTGAGCAACAACCCTCTCTAACCATACTTCTTGATCTATTGCTTCTGGAGCTCCCTGGGCCTGAAGAGCAACTTGTTCGTCTTCGACCTCAATGTCTCCCTGGTTAGCGGCGTTGTCTCCGTTCACATTCGCATCCTCGTCGTTGTCCCGGTTGTCCTCTTGTCCAGTATCGGCTTGTTCGCCCTGGCCCTCCTCGATCAAATTCGGATCAGCAGCGTCCCCCATGTTTCTGCGCTGCTCTTCAGCTTGTCTCTGCTCACGCCGAAGCTGTCCGAGCAAACGAAGAAGACGTCTTGCAAGATGAACCAGCACGGGAGCAGCTTCTGGACCCCCAAACCCATATTCTTGCTCCCAGTCGACATCGTCGTCGTCGTCGTCGTTGCCGCCGTCGCCGTCGCCGCCACCGTCACCTAGATCCTCATCATCGTCGTCGTCGCCATCATCATCATCATCATCATCACCGAGATAATCCACATATTCATCGTCATCACCCTCATCAAAGATCCCTTCATGCACCACAACCAAATGGTGATACACGCGCTCTGCGGCAGCTTCCCCTTCAAACATCTCCAAGCATAACCAGCACAAGTGGGTGTGGCATGCCGGACAAGTGACGTGGTTACACCCATGGACTTTAACAAGGGGGATCGTGCATTTCGGACAGTCTTGAATGCCCTGCTCTGCTTTGGCGAGGGCCATCGAGTGTTCCCCATGCGCTAGATGGTCTTGGAACTCGAGGCAGGTCATGCCTCTGGCTGCGTGGCCTTTCTGGCAGCGTGTGCAGATGTCGACGAGGCAATGGGGACAGGTGATGTGTGGTGCTGTGACGAGATTGTCATTGGGTTCAGGGACGACGTAGACGTAGTCGCAGTCGGTGGTGGGACAATTCTGCAATCTGTGTGGACGGCCCTGGACGTACGATTTGAACGAGGCAGTGAGGAGACGTTCAAAGGTATTGGTTTTGACCATTGTCTGGATCTCTGGAAGGCCAAGAGTGCGGCCACAAATGGAGTTGTCGATTCCTGTGGAGGTACTCGATGGTTTGGGCGCCTGACAGACGACCCGATTGCACCAGCTCCCTATCGAAAAGGTGCTCGAGCAGAGGTTGTGGAAGCAATTACCACAGTAGACATGTTTGCACTGAGTGATTACGGGTGACTCTGCCGTATCACCACATATCACACAGCACTCGTCTGCTGTGATAAACCCCCCGGGGCTTAACCTCTCCTCGTGAATTTGGTCGCAGACGGGGAGCTGGCGTACCACCTCCATCGCCTCGACGAGAACTTCACGGCTCTCTCCGCTGAGGCTGAAGTGTGGTTCATCGTCGAGTGATTGGACAAGCTTCATCTGGTGAGTGTTTCTGGCAAAGGAGGCCTTACTCAGAAGCTGTTTAAGAGTGTTCTGAACCCATTTTTCTGGACCCTTGAACATCATTTCATACTCCAGTCTAGCCATTAGCATTTGCTGCGGGTCTAACGGCAGTGGTGACTGATTGAGAACCTCGACAGCTCTCCTGGCGTCATTCTCGTTCTGAAACAAGGCCGACACTCTCATCATGGTCGGCAAAGTCTCAACTTCTTGCTCTTTGAGGGGACCAAAGTTCGTAAATAGCAAAAGTACAGCTCTCAGAGCACAGCTGTCTTCGAACTTTGGCTTTTTCGTAGTCCACTGCGCACCCCTCAAAAGCTTCGGAGGAATTTGCCTCGTGATCTCTGCCAAAAATACACTTGGTGGAAGCTCCAAGAGCTCGAGTGTCCCGGAACCAGGACCGGAAGAAGAATACTGGGTGGTGACCAGCTTGCCGCGAACCTTGATCTCCCCAGACAGAAACAGAGTATGGATCGCGAGGAGACTTGACGGATCATGGTTCATTTTGATGGTGTACTTGAGGAATTGTCTGCCCCAGTACACATTGACCCTCTTGGACTCTGCTTTGTAGTAAGGGAGGTGAGCCATCTCTGGCTTGACCTCGTAGACCTCCATGCCAGGACCGAAGGTGACGCCAACTCCTGATATCTGGCGGTTTTCCATAGTGGGTGAACCCTATATCAAGGACAAAATTTGTTAGCCTTGCTCGCCAGAAGAACCATGATCTCAAGACAAGCGAGTGTATGAGTTTTCGCAAGACTTACGCTCATGTAGTCTTTGGAATTGTTTTCGGTGACGGTTGATAAGAAGCGCTCCAAGGAACCTTGTCCGGACCTTCTTGATGAGTTTTTTCCGTCCATGATGTCGATTTGTCAGGGAGCTTGCTGGAGCTGGCAAGTCTTCTCGCGATGACTGTTGATAGTTGCGGGCTGAGGGAGTGAATACTTTTCAGAGAGATGGCCAACTTCAATCTGCTTGTGATTCTCGAGGAATCAAGAGTTTGAAAGTAACTCGAAGGACGGGGGAGCTCAGGCTTTTTAAAGTCGCCAAAAGAAAACCAAAAACAGACCTGGTGCCTCTCTGGCCACAGCTCATCAGCAAGGTCAACGCTCGTCCTTCAAAGAAAAATTGAATAGTCAATTTTGCCGGACATGCGAGCAGCAGCATTTCTCATGAGGTCCGCTGCGCTGCGCTGACACTCATTCAACTGACAACTTGGACATCCTTCTCGCCACATGCGAGATGCCGCCAACAAAAACAAGCCATGACAAGTAGCAACATTGCCGTAGCTTGCTCGAAATATGCAATCCTCTCTTGGCAAAGTCGAGGGGTTGTCAATGGGTGGAAATGGCCAGTTTTCGAAGCATCGTGTTGACAATTCAGCAGTAATCTTGGTGGATTGGCGAAGGTATCTGGGAAAAATTAGATGGTGCAGCATGGAAGCTCGGACGATGCAAGATAAAAAATTCTGTACATGCCCGGGCAGGTGGTGGCAGTCCGTTCCTTCTTATATCAATTAACACTCCTATGCGGAGGGATCAGGAAAGTGCAACCAGAAGGCAGATAGCGGAACAACCTGAGGTCCGGAGAGTGACTCAAGAGAGGTGCTTTTCCAAGGGTTTCCAAGTCTGTACATGATAAACCCACAGTACAGAGCCAGAATCAAGTGCATCACCCTGTTTTCTATTACATGCTACGCTGCACTGCACGTCAATCTCCGGTCGATAAGTGATCTGGTTGATAAGAGATTCGGTACTAATCTACATATATGTGGGCAATCACAGTAAGTTGGCAATGATGGTGTTGACTCAGCGAAACAGGCAATTGCTGTAGAAGCCCGCCAGCTACGTAGCTGCCCAAGAAATGACTAAATCCTGAAGAGCTCCAAAAGACAGAGCTGGTTCCAGTTTCTGGTCGGTGGTGACCAAGCTGGCGTCAAAAAAGGTTGCAGGTCAGAGGGGGAAGGGTTACCTAAGAATCTTATCACGCAACTTGAATCAGTTCTGTTAGCCGATAGTTAGACATCTAGACATCATAATTCCAAGTTTGGTCTTTTCAATAAGTGTTCGTTGATATTTCATACTATACTACGCGGTACATTCTCTCCGGGGTATCATTTCAGCTCCAAACGAGCGACAGGATGAAAACATGCTAAAAATCAAAAAGGAAACATATCAGAAAAATTTCCCGACCAAGACAAAGCGGGCATCACCTCCAACTTCCATCAAGTCCTACCCAGTTGATACCTGGTCCCATTCAGCTTCAGAAAGCAGCCGGACTTCTCTCCCCCCTAAACCCCGCATTATACTCGCTTCTCTTCCTCATTACAAACGCCAATGCAAGTGTGTAATCTGTACTATACCTCTTCTGCGGTAGGTGCATCAGCGGACGCATTATCTTCTCTGCCAACCTCTCAGCCGTCATCTCGTTCCAGTTCACGTTACTCGCCACATCACCCCACAAATTCAGCAGCAGCTTGAACAAGCTCCTGTGTGGCCCCTTAATGCCCTGCAATGCTTCCTCCCATAAATCAATGCCCTTATCCAACCGGGTCGCCGAAGACCCAGACATGGTTGCTTGCCGCGACATGGAGATCCACCGCTTTGCCACCGATTCCGGGACTAAAGGTTGGGGAAGCTCCGAGAGGAACAAGAGAATCAAGTCGGCAGCTTCGTAAACGGTGAATTGGTTCCAATCCATAAACTTGCCATATCCGTTCTCGGGTGAGCTGAAGATGGTTTTGAGCCGCTGGAGGCGATTGGGGTCGCCTTCTTGCGCGAAAATATGCGGGGCGCGCAGCCCGTGGTCTTGGATGAAGTAGACGCAGCGAAGGATGCAAAGGGGGTAGTCACGCGTGGAGGAGCCGCCGCTGTCGTGGCGGGTGCCGGCGAGACCCTTGGCTACAGACATGGAGTCGGCGAGGGAGACGCCGAAGACGGCGCCAGAGGGAGGTTTGTTGGAGACTGGTTGGGGAGCTGGGGATTTGGAAGTGGGGGTGGGAGGGGTGGGAGGCATGGCCATGGTGAAAGGCGTAGCAAAGGGGGTGCTACTTAAGCCGAAGGCTAGCGACAAGGATGGGGTGGATGATTTGGCGGAGCTGGTGCTGGCCGTTGAGTGGGAGCGTTGGCGGCTGAAGCTGAAGCCTTTCAAAGCTGAGGAAATTCGGGAGCTGCTTCTTCGTAGCATGGTGGGTTTCGGAGAGTTCGTGAGGTTGGAAGTGGATGTGGTCGGTCGAGGAACAGGTACCACTGGGCGAGGGTTCTCAAAGAGGGAATCGCGGTCTTGGCCGTACGTACGGACTGGTGAAAGACCGCCGCTCATTTGCGGAAAGTGACTGACCGGAACTGTACGAGGTGAGACGGCCGCCGATTCACTTTGGGTTCGATGATGCGGGTTTTGGTTTCGGGGTTCGACATCCAGAAATGTGCCATCAAGATACGGGTTGCTGGTACAAGAGTCGGATGTGCTAGAATTGTATTCGCTGCGAGTGACGGAAGCACCTGACGACGAAGATCGCCTCGGTGACCTTAGCGGTGGTGTCGGAGGTCGAACCGGCATCTCTCTGAGTTCATCCAGCATCTCGTCGAATTCGTCCTGTGTCATGTTGATATAGGTTTGTGGTATCGGGACATCCGATGTTTTGGCATGGACAAAGGGGTGGGCGTCATCGTCCAAATCGATAGCGCTATCAGGGGCCTTGTCGGTCGAGGCCGAATGGGCACTGTTTCTCTGGCCTTCGAAATGGTCCATCTCGCGGTCGACAGCGGCGAGAGCATTTCCGTATAGCGCATCGAGATAATGTTGGAGCTTTGCAACAGCGCCGTTGTGGCGGGCTTCGTCTTCGAGTCGAGCAGCAACACGGCTGATCTGGGCTAGTGCGTCGGCTAACTCGTCCTTGCCATCAGATACCACAGAGGCAACCTCCATGAAAGTTCCCCTAACCGGACTTTGCTGTTCGCTTTGTTGTTTGCTAGAAGTTCTTTTTTTGCACATGTACTTAGTAAACCTGCTCAACCTCACGTTCGAAGCTTCGTACTGTCGGAAGCGCACTTACAACGCAACTAGATCGACCGCCAGTCCCAAGCTGGCCTTGTACACCTCCAACGTCCATCGCAACTTGGCAATATGCCCCCTACTGGCCATCCATCGCGACTTCTTGTCCTGCCTGGAGAGACCCACGCGGTCTAGAATGGAGATGCATCCCTGCAGTTCGTTGATGATGGTGAGGCAGTAGCTGAGTACTTCGGGAGTTCGTTGCGCCAACTGTTCAGGAAAGGATGGGACATCGTCCTTAAGAATCTCGAGAATGCCGTTGAGGGAATGGAGTTCGCTGGACACGGGATCGAGGTCGGCGCGCGATTCACGAACCTCGCGCATGAGGCCGTGGATGGCGGTGACGGTCTTTGCGATAGCGGCGATAATTGCGGAGCACCCGGCGTTGATGGCGCTGGAGACAGTGGTAACAAGACAGGGTTAGCCATGATGTCGCTTTGGACAAGACTCTCCGTCTGTCTCTTAACTGTTCTTCTGGTGTTTATTTTTCCTCGGGGACACGCGATTACTTACATGTACTGCTCCATGTTGCCCGACCCGAGCCTACCAGCCATATGGTCGGCGGCGTTTTGGTGAAGCGCCGTGGTCGCCATGGGGAATACTGCTCTCCGGTGGTCTTGTCTACACCGATTTACGGTTGTACCGGGTACTATGGAGTATCACCGACAGTCCAACAAGGCAGATGAGGAACCGAACAAGACAGAAGGAAAAGGCAGACACGAGGTCGAGACCCGCTGGGGGAGGACTGGAGTATTAGTGTAATCTGATCTCTAGCGTCGGTAGCTGTATCTATCTGACTGATGCCCACGGTTGCTTTGTATTGCTCACCTTACATGGTATATGGATCGTCAAGTGCCATTGGGTGGTGTGTGACAGCCGAACCGGGACCCTTGTTCCGCATGTCCCCAAAATCCATCGGGAAGGTGGCATGGCGTACCGTGGATGGGATGGATTGGCGTGATGATTGGCGGCGGCCAAACTCCCGTCTTCCCTGCAGTGCCTTCTGCACCCGTGGACCGACTAACCACCGGCGTTGATGGCGTCTTCTTGGGGACGTCTTGGCGTTGCTGGAAGATGGGGAATGAGTGTAAACGACTGTCATGGCTACACAAAACCGACGGCCAATACCTATGGTAGGACCTGTCGCACTCGCCTATTTCCTCCATCGTCAGAATTATCTTTTTTTTTTGTCATTCTCAGCGGAGGCAAAAAAAGAAAAGAAAAGAAAAACAAGCCATGTCCAAGTTTTCTCAAGTTACTTCGCTTTCAAACAAACCATCATATCTTGCGGGCTTTTTCTTCTTTATCCCCTGAAGCGAGACTGCTTTGCGTCCGCCGCAAGTCCCATTGAGCCCACAATAAGATAGAAGATCGCGATACCTGGCCTCCGTCCACTTTCCGCTTGTGGTTAAAGGCAACCTCTTCCCCTCAACCTGCCATTGGCCGGCCGGTCTATTCGGCCCACCGATCACCTTTGAGTTCAGGCACTTTCTGTTCCTGGGTGGGTGCCCGGTTGTGGTCGTGAGGGTGTGTGCAGTCGTACATCGTGACCTCCATTGTATGAGACTGCAGTGGACTCTCGTCGGCACTTTCTCCATTCTTTTGTCCGTCCGTCCGTCCTGCCTGTCAAGTCCGCTGCTGTGGAATGGAAAGCGATACAGTGGGAATGGAAATCACCAGTGTGGTGTGGTGGGGGGTCCGCGGGGGCCGGGGGGTTTCGTCAACCGTTCCACTTCGCTGTACCGGTACGTAGTACGCTAAGTGTAAGTATGTAATGTAAAAAGAAACGAAGGATCCACACATGGTCGTGCGGGGGAGAAGAGATGTCCACGAGCCCGGCACCCGGACCTCGTCCACCACTCACCACAAGGCCGGCCCGATTTCCAAGACAAGACACGGCTCGGCCCAGTCACTCGCTGCAAAGAGGAAGAAGAAGATGATGAAGAGAGTCTATGCAGGTCTCAGATTTCCCATTCTAAACAAGTGAGTCCGGTATATCTTCCAGAAACTCAGCAGTCAGCAATGCCTCTGATTTTCCGCACCCTTCACCAGGAAAGTCGACAAAACTATCATATCATTGAGTTTACTCTAATATTGCAGGGAATCTCCTTTCGGAACTCTACTGGCCCAAAAGGAGGTTGTTTTTGGGTGAAATACTACATTCTGGGTTGCAAAGCACATTTGGCCTAGACACATATCTTGAAGAAGCAAAGAGGTGTCAGTCAGTGCAACTTCCGTAAAAGTGAAATTGTGGGGCAAATTCTCCAAGTTTCCGGGACTTCGACAGCGTTTCCCCCGGAGGAGACTGCCGAGGACCGGCGGCGATCTTTCCGTTTCGCTGTCGTCGGTCATTGTCTAAGTCAACAGTGTCTCTCTCGAAGTTGTCGAAGATACATATCTAAACCACGTTCATTAAACATGTGCGCTCGGCAGGTCTCAGAACCATTTGAGCGAGGGCAACATCTCTCGCTCAATACGTACAATACATATCCAGCAGCAACCATCGACCATCCATCAAGCCATCCATCCATCCATCCATCCATAAGCACTGCATTTTCGGTGGTACATAGATATACGACTGGTTAGGTACCGACCGAGCCGAATGCGCCGCTTAACCACACAAACCGCTTTTGATATTCAGCTGGGTGAGCAGAACAGTCAAGAGTTTATTGGAGTGCTTGGACCCAGCTGAGCGTGATCAATCATCGTCAAATGTGATGATCCAGACTTTGAACAGACTCACAGACTTTCTTTTGTCCTTTCAGCGTTGCATTCTCTGCCGCCCGTGTCCCCATACCTCCTCCTCCCCTGCTCTCAACAAGCCATGTTGCCGTGCTGAGAAACGTGGCGCCGAGAAGAGACAAGAGAAGAAGTGATGGACCGGAAACAAAACGTGGCCCGTGCGGCTCCCAATATGTATCGGTCTGCACCCTGCAAGCAATTCGATAGCGTGAAACAAACAAGGGGACCATGGAACGTCTGACCACCGTCTTATCTCTTTGATGAAGGATGCTATGAGTGAGGAGTGATCGGATCGTTCAAAGATGAGCTCTCGAATTAATAAAGATTGTCTAGGAATCAAAGGAATCTTGAGTGAGTTTCATGTTCAAGTTGTCACATCTTTGCGGTTGGTTGCGTTTGGTGATCAGTCTCTGAGATGGTTGTGTGACTCGAGAAAAATTAAGGCCTGAAAAGGAAGACGATGATGAAGGCAGCTAGGATGCAATTGAACAGGCAATGATCGTTGTGTTTCGGCCGTCGCACATCGTGGATTTTGGAGGATCATTTTCATGTTATCATTCTTGGGAAGGTTTGGATGGTCACCCAAGCGGGAGGGAAATTGCTATGCTTCACTAACAGGAGATGCTGTAGACAGCATACATTTCTGTTAAGGCCAGTTAAGATAAATCACAGAGGTGGCATTTCATCCAAGCATACAGCGAGTTAAACAACCAAAACGTCGAAACAGCAGCTCCGAGACTCGGTACGTATGCCATATGTTCAATAGTGGTGTTTATACACTTGCTAAGATATATACAGCAGAAGTATGTCGTAAAAGTATGTGCAAGCGCTAATTGATCCCCCCAAAAATGCCAAAAAAATTCCCATCTGTTTTATCCGAATTATCAGGACCCTTTTTCATCCCGACAACTCAGGCTGAAGTGGCCACACTTGGCACTTCACTATCACCACCACCACCATTCCTTCTTCAACCGCAGAGCCTCAGACCAATTCCACCCATTTAAGGGAGGCACTGGCTGTACCAATCGTTCGAGAACTTGCAAGTGCCCGAAGCGCAAGTGGTAGGGCCAGTCCAGCCCTTACCACCGCACTGTCCATAAAGGGCAGCAGCACGGACAGCCGAGTTACCGCCGTTGGTAGGCTGGGGGGTGCTAGCCTTGGTAGTAGAAGCAGGCTTGGAACCACCGCACTGTCCACTGTGAGCAGCGCCGGTACCCGAGTCACTGCCGTTGGTAGGCTTAGGGGTGCTAGCCGTGGTAGAGGTAGGCTTAGGGGCGCTAGCCGAGGTAGGCTTGGGGGTGCTAGCCGTGGTAGCAGGAGCAGGGCTTGAACCACCAGAGCCACCAGCGGGGCAAGTGAACAGCGCGGGGCCGGGGATCTGGTACGGCTTACCGCCGTTGTCGGTCTTGCCACTGCCACCGTAGATGTTGATGAGGATACCCGGGTCGGAGGCCGAGTAGGCACCGGGGAAGCTGACGGTGTTGGAAGGCGAGGTGCTGCCGCCGCCGGTGACGTTGATTTGGGCGCAGCCAATGTAAAACTGCGCGCCGGCTTGCGAGCCGGCGTTGTGCAGCGCAATGATCTCGGCACGCATGAGGTACTGGCCCGGAGCGATACAGGTCGGCATGTTGAAGTAGGACCAGCCGTCGTTGGCGATCAGGTCATCGACGGCCCACTTGCCGTTGCTGAGGCCGGCTTCGGCGACCTTGAACCACTTGAGCCCGGAGGTGCCGGTGGTGGCGGCGTTGTCGACCTTGGTGAGGTAGACGATGATGGGACCTGAGAGAAAGACACGTTAGCGGACCGTCAAAAGACATATGCTAAGAAGAATATGGGCGGAAACTTACCCTTGTGAGAAGCAGCAATCGGGTTGTCAGCGTCGTTGGGGCCAGAAGCACCGCCAATCTCGTGTCCCCACCAGTGTCCAACCTTGGCACCGGCCGGAACGGTAAGGACGTTGCTATCTTTCATCGTAACAGCGTTGCAGATAATGTCAGAGGACATGACGTCGGTGACGGGGTTGTTGTTGGCAGGAGCACGGATGCCCTTGAGCTGGCCCTGATCGGCACCGTTGACGGACACCTTCTGGAAGATGGTGTGGGCGCTGGCCGAGGCCACGAGGGCCGCGAGGATGCTTCCGGTCTTCATGTTGGACTGTTGTTAAGGAGTGACTATGGGTAGGGCTGTTGTTAAGGAGTGACTATAGGTAGGGCGTTGTGCTGGTTGGTTGAACAATGGAATGAAACTCGAGAAGGTGACGGGAATCGGCAGCACTTATACTCGTCTACCATCAGCCATCCTCGACGTCTTTGAGATTCTAGGCCTTCGGTATACTGTCGCCCCTTTTCCCTTGATATCTCGGATGGCAGTACCGCCTCCCTGTATGATTGGCTGAGCTCCTAGGTCATCCTGGTTTTTTTGAAACTTCTCGAACGCGATGCGAAATTCCAGTCCATGAACGTGGGATGCCATCGTGTCGTAGGTGCGCATAAATCTGGAACTGATGTCTCCATCATGGTACATAGCGCTCTTCCCCGGATTTTCCTGCCTGACTTGAAGCCAAGCCATTGTTTCAAGACCCCAGCGTGGCCCTGCGAAATCTCGCTAGATGCCAGAATACGATCGGTCCGCTTTCCGACTTTCCGAATCCCCAGTCTCGCATCCCTTCTAGCCCGGATCGGAACTCTTGGCAGATCGGAGTTCTGCCAACGGTCTTCCGAGATTTCCTTTTTCGGGTCTATAATCGAGGTGAAAGGGGGCATGCACGAACCCAAACCTCGTGGGCGGCTCCGGGAAGACCGAGTGCATCGGCCGAGATTGCTGTGCTACCCTGTGACAGGTCGGTGGTGCATGTAGCCAAATTCAATATACTACTGCCGATGCCATCTCCATCTACACCTTGGGTTTCGGACGTAGGAGGTAGCAATAGTGATAGATATCGGGATCAGTAGCCCTCGCCTTGGCGGTTGGAATGTTGGCGATGACCTCGACATCAAACGGCAGCTGCGGATGGTCATATCGGAAGGCCGAGTAGCTCACCGAGATCCAGACACCGTCATCGGCCAGACTCTGGCGAATGCCTTGGGCCATAGCCAAAACCGCATCGTCGCCTGCGCAAGAGATAGCATCAGCTGTGCTCTTGTCGATAACGAGATGGTATTTCTGGGAAGATATCTTGGGAACAGAAGCGAGATTTGTAGCACCAGCAGTGATGTATTGCATCGTCACATCGCCAAACGCCGTCATCTCGAGGTGCCGGCCTCTTTCTATCGCCAAAGGCTCATAGTCAACATTGGTAATGTTAACAAAACCACGCATCCGGAGCTGGACTTGCAAGTCACTCGTGCCAAAACCCAGATGCAGGATTCTGGCATCAGAACCGGGCAACTTGTTGAGAAAAGCCTCAAGAAGGGGCATGAACGTAGACGACGGGAACAGCCATTCAAAGGCCGTCTCCGACTCAAAACGTTGGTGCCAGTAGCTCTGCTTGTCAAAGTCGGGCATTGGGGTGTTGATCCGAGGCCAGCCTCTGAAGTGGTGTCCTGACTTGAAGTTCCTGTTCTTGTCCCCGCCGTCTGGACTTGAAACATGAAACATCTCAGTTCTTGGGATGAACTCCTGTCTTGAGCGTCTTTCAGTTTTTGGTGGCGGCAGTTTGCCAAGACAAAACCAAAGCTCAAGGCAGCAGCTGATAGCAGCTGGCGAAGGAAGAGCTGTTGGGTGTGCCAGCGGCAGAGTGGGTCTACAAATCACCGCAACTGCCAATCGGCACACGCTCAGTCTCGGTTGCCCTTCGTTTGCTCTTAACCCTATTTTGCTCCTTGACATCACCCTGCAATTTAACGTCAAACCAACAAGATTCCTGTTGGTACTGGTTATTTCAAATATTTTTGCATTGAAGATAACGAACTTGATGACAATCGATCTAGATCTATACAAAGGCAACGCTGAACACAGAGTACGAGAGACGAAAGCGCACATCGAAACCAACAGCGACCAAAAGCATCGCGGTCTAGAAAGGAAAAGAGACAAATCATCATGACTATGACCACCAACATTCATCACTCCTCCCAAGTGTCAAACCATGTTCTTTGAACGCCATACAAAAGGAAGGGAGAACAGAAAAGAATAAAAAACGGGAAAATGTAGCAATCTGAACCATCCAACTCCCTACCATATCTTCAATCAAACAACCACCCGTCAAGCATCCTGAGCCTCCATCATCTTCTTCGTGATCAGCTCTGACAACAAGGTCAGCGTAGCCGCCGCTGACAACAGCGTCAAGTAGGGCACATCCACCTTGAAAGCCTGGAAGATCCACGCTCTAAACTCGGCAGCCAACATGCTGTCCACACCCACCTCGCTGATCGGCTTGGTCAGGTTCAGCTTGTCCTCGGGAATCAGCACCAAGTTGGAGAACTTCTTGGAGATCATCTTGAGGACGGCGTCCTCGACCGAGGCGCCCGTGGCAATGGCCTCGGCGACTTCGGCGGGCATACCGCTCGCTGCGTTGCTGCTGGCCGCATCCGTGGACTCGTCGAGCGCGGCGGACAGGAGAGAAGCGCGCGGGTCACCGAGCACGGGGGAGGTGCCCTCGAAGCCCTTGGCGCGCAGCTCCTTGAGGCCAAGAGGCTCGAGACCGGTGAGGACGTGGGCGCGGGCGAGCTCGTCGTAGCTACCGGGGACAGCAGTGGGGGTGGCCAGGGAGGCGTCGATGATTTGCAGCATTTCGTCTTCGTTGATGGCTTGGATACCCTTGCGGAGGAGCATGGCTTCGATCTCGGGGTTCTCGTGCAGGTAGCCGACCTCGGAAATCATGCCCAGACCGATGGACGTGGCAGGCAAACCGAGGGAGTGGCGGTGGCGCGCGAAGACGTCGAGGAAGTAGTTGGCCGAGCAGTAGTTGGACTCGGTGGCGGTGCCGACGCTGCCGGAGATGGAGGAAGTCATGAGGAAGAAGTCGAGCTCGGAGTCGCGGCCGCGGATGGCGTTGTGTAGGTTCCACGAGCCGACAATCTTGGGCTTGAGGCCAGTGAGCCAGTAGTCGCGGGGCATGGTGGTGAAGAGAGCTTCCTGTTTCGAGAAAGTTACCGGTCAGTATTTGCTTCATAATCATCAGCATCGGAAAAGGGGGAGTGAAACTCACATCAAGACCCATAGCAGCCTGAATAACACCGCCAATCGGCCCATCGATACCATTGACAGCCAACTCAACATCCTCCATGTTGATAACATCACCACGAACCACTGTCACCTGCGCACCAGCAAGCTCAAGATCCTCGACCAAGCGACGAGCAGGAGCCCTGTCCGTACCGCTACGGCCCATGAACACAAACTTACGAGCACCACGAGCAAGCATCCACTTGGACATGGACCGACCGAGACCACCGAGGCAGCCAACAAGGAGGTAGCTCTTCTCCGGGCTGAGGACGGTGTCATACTTGAGCGGAAGAGTGGGGACAAGTGAGGCCTCGTTCTCGAGGGAGACCACGACTGAGCCAGAGTGGCCCTTGGCCGCCAGCGCGCGGAAGGCGTCGCGAACCTCGGAGACGTCAAAGACCTTGGGAGAGGAGGCAAGGTCCAGCTGGCCCTGGCGGTAGAGCGCGATGCTGTCAGCCAACAGTTGGGACCGGATCTTCTGTCCAGCAGTGGTCTTGAGAGACAGGATGTTGGCAATGTCAAAGGTCGTGACGGTGACGCTCTTGCGGAAGAGGGTCGAGTCGGTAGCGATGGCCTCAGCAAGGCTAGACTTGCCGACATGCACAAGACGTCCACAGTCGGCGAAGACGTTGCCAATCCTGGAGATAGGAGCAGCATCGTTGGCAAAGTTGAGGACGACATCGACGCCGCGGCCTTCAGTGGTCTTGAGCAGCTTGGCAACGAGAGCCTTGTCGCCCTTGGTGAAGACGCGCTCGGAGGGCAGGTTGGTGCTGTCACCAACGGCGAACACTTCGGCACCGGCGAGTTGAGCGACGTGGATGGCGGCCTGGTCAGCGGCGATGTCGCTTCCAGTGATGACGAGAACGGACTCGCCGGCTTGGACATGAGCACGGTTGTTGACGGCATAGATGGCGGTGCTGAGCTGAAGAGGAACGCTAGACAGGGTCGTGAAGTCCTCGTTGTCGGCCAGCTTCTGGCAAGCCCAGGCTGGGACACTTTCGGTAGTGGCAAAGTAACCGGGTGCCATGACGACGACACGATCACCGACAGCGATGTTCTCAACGCCTGCGCCGACCGTGGTGACAACGGCCGTGTACTGCGAAGTACAGAAGGAGCCGCTGGTGTTGTCGCCGTCGCCGTTGATGGCTTGGAGATCCTTGGTGTTCAAGCCCACAGCCTTGACGGAGACCTCAACGTGGCCATCAGCCAGCTGGACATCCTTGGCTTCCTCACGGCGGAAGAAGATGGAGTCAATCTGGCCGACCATGTCGGTACCAAGGCGGAAGGGTCTGGCATCCTTAAGCGGCAAAGCAAGCTTCTCAGCGCCCTGCTTCTCACGGAACACCCTGTTGAGAGTCTCCTCAGGGACAAAGCGGCTGACATGGAGCAGCCCAGCGTTCTGGACAAACTCGTAGTCAGGATCCGCCTCGATAAGAGCCTGCTGAAGAACCTCAACGACGTGCTTAGCCGACCTCTCAACAGGGGTACCCTCATGGTCAACATCAACCACAAAGAAGCGGAGCGATGGCTGCTCAAGCATCAGCGCACGGGAGAGACCGTAGACCACAGCATGTTCGGGCGAAGCAGACTGGAAGAGACGGCCGCCGGTGACCCAGACAAGGTTGGTGCAGTTATCAGTCAAAGTCTTGATGTGCTTCATCTCGTCCTCCGTGACACGCGAGAGAACGGGGTTCTCGAGCTCGATGGTGGAAATGACGCGGGTGTGCGCCGCGATGATGTCGGCAGTGACGCTCTCAAGCGGGATCCGCTTGGCCTCAAGACCAGTGATCTTCTTGGCCTGGGCGGCAATGGCGCTGTTGAGGACGTGGTCGGCATTGCGCTCGACGATGAGGACCTGCTTGGAGAGAGTCTTTTGCTGCTTGGTGGTGATCTCCTGGGGGGTTTGAGCGAGGATCGTGCCGGAGGGGGCTTGGAGGGTGGTGAAGCCGAGAGTTTGGAGCTTGTCGGCATCGGCAGGGGAACCGTTAACGATGATGGAGCCGTTCTCGTCAACGAGCTCCTTGGCGGCTTCAAGGTCCTGGGCCTTGGAGCCGAGGATGACGACGTCAAAGACTTGAGCGGCGGTGGAGGTCTTGCCTTCGTTGGTAAAGTCTTCAAAGGTGAGGGTGCCATCCTCAGAGTAAGAGCCGCTGACCAGTGTCTTGCACTTCTTGAAGTCAGTCTCGAGACGGAGGGTGTCAACCAGGAACTCGTTCAAGTTGACATCGAGGTTCAAGATGCGAAGTCTGGGGTGCTTGTGGATCAACAGATCAAGAGCAGCTCCCAAGCGAACAGTAGCATCATCAACCTTGCTCTCAGACTTGGCAGCATACTGCTCAATGTACTGCGAGAACTCCTCCGCATCACCGGCTCCAAGCCTGGTCACATCCGGCTTCCAAACAACGCGAAGCATGGGGTGACGCTCGTCACCCGCCTCCTGCTGGATGCCGCTCTGGTAAGAGACCTGTCTGCACCGGTTGATCTGGAGGAAGACCCGTCCCTCGTCATCGAACAGCTCGCCATCAACGCGGATAGTACCAAAACCAACCGCCTCAGAGGTGGCATTAACCTTGAGCTCCTTTTGCCCGCCGACCGGAGCGCGGAGGTGCATCTCCTCGATGTGCACAGGCACCTTAGCACGCAGCTCACGGACGACACCAGAGGTGCTAGCAATGATACCCGCCTGGAAGAGGGCATCGATCGTGATCGGGTGGATGAGGTACTCCGATTCGGTCGAAGGGCCGCTGCCACCGCCCTGGCGGAGCTCCGTCTTGGCCAACGTGTGCGGGTTCTCCTTCTTGCGGGGGTTCTGGATCTCGGTAAGGGATTGGAACTGGCCCTGGAAGTTGAGCCCGCCCTTGGCGAACTTGCCGTACCACGTGCGCGGCGCCTGGGGCTCCATGGTGGATGGCACGATGGGCAGGCTGACTTCCAGCGGAGCGGGTGCGGAGTCGATCTTGACGAGACCGTTGGCGTGCGTGGTGGCTGTGCCGTTAGTGTAGGAGCTGATGTTGAACTGGTTCCAGCCTGCGTCGGTGGCACCGCCGGGAAGCTGGGTGGGGTAGAGCGTGGTGAACAGCTCGACACCGGTGTCAGTCTCTTCGCTGCCGAGAGTCAGGGCCTTGGTGATGTTGACGTTGCGCAGGCTGAGCGCAGGCTCTTGCTCCTTGGCCACGTCGGCGACCTGGCACATGGCTTCAACCGCCATGGCGAGGTAGCCAGCGGCCGGGAAGACGGTGGTGGTGTCGAGCTTGTGGCCCTCCATCCAGGGGATGTCCTTGGCCTTAACGGCGTTCCTCCAGTTGGTGGAGATGCCATTGCCGCCGTGGACTTGAGAGCCGAGCAGGTCGTGGCGGGGATATTTGCGGTTGCGCCACTCGACGCTGACGCGGGACTCGTTGAATACGGTGCCGCTGTAGTCCCAGGTGTAGTTGGGCAGGTCGAGCAGCATCTTTTCCTGAGTCTTCACGTTCTTGCGCGCCTTGGGGCTGTTGAAGGCCGAGTCGACGTAGTTGACGCCCTTGAAGGAGACGTCGTGCCCGTGCAGGAAGAGGTCACCGACCAGGTTCAGGATGGTGGTGATGGAGTTCTTGCCACGCGAAAGGGCGGAGCCGTAGTGCACCTTGGTCTCGCTGATGTTGAGCTTAGTGCGGGTCTGCTTGATGGGAAGCTCGAGAGCGGAGTGGGGGCCGAGTTCAACGAGGTGCGAGGCGGTGTCCTTAATCAGACGCTCGACGACGTTGGCAAACAGGACGGGCGACTCCAAGTTGGCGCGCCAGTAGGCAGGACCAACGGCGTGGTTCACGACGGCATCGGTGACGGAGGAAATGAAGCGGATTCCGTTGCTGGTGGTGGGGAAGTCGTCGCCGTCGAGAGCCTCGGTGAGGAGGTCCTCGTACTCTTGGCCAATGACAGCCATGTGGTGAGAGTGGTAGGCCTTGCCATCGGTCTTGAGGACTCTGGCGAACGTGCCGGCCTGGTCGAACTGGGCACGGAGAGTCTCGATGCCCTCGGTGTCACCGGAGATGGTGACGCTCTCGGGGGAGTTGACGCAAGCAACACGGATCTTGCCAACGAGGCCAAGCTCGCTGATCTTCTTGTTGACATCCTCAGCGCCGAGACCGGCAGCCATCATGGCACCGACCATGGTGCTCTTGGTAACACAGTGGCCACGGTAGTAAGCGATGATGATGGACTGCTCGGGGGTGAGGTAGCCAGCGGTGTAGGCAGCGGCAATTTCTCCGGAAGAGTGGCCGATGACACTCTCGGGCTTGATGCCCCAAGAAGCGAGCAGCTGGACCAGAGCAACCTGTACAGCAGTGCAGACAGGCTGAGAGCGCGAGGCATGGTTGATCATGCTGGTCTTGGCCGGCTCGAGAATGGCACCCTGAAGAGTCCAGGTGGGAGCATGTGGGAGCATTTGCAAAGCAGCATCAAGCCTTTGGATAGTGCGACGGAAGCTGGGGAACTCCTTCATCAATTCCTTGCCCATCTCGGGCCACTGAGCACCCTGGCCGGTGAAGACAAAAGCCAAAGGAAGCTTGGAGTAGGTCTTGCCCTGGAGAGCAACGCGGAGGTTCTCGGGCTTGAGGTCATCCTTGAGAGTGTCCTGGCCGCTGAGAATGTAGCCACGAGTGCTGAGGTGGGTGCGCTTGACACCGAGGGTATAAGCCAGGTCGGCGATGTTGACATTCTCGAAGTCAATTGCAGCCGCAATGTCGGTGACTCTGCGCTCGAGAGCCGCGGTGTTGGAACCGGAGAATGGGAGGAACAAAGTCGAGCGGGTGAGGGAAGCCGGCAGAGAGCCGCGGTTGTATCCAACCGGGACGTGCATCTGGGGGGCCTCGAGAATGGCGTGGGCATTGGCACCACCATATCCGAAGGAGTTGACACCAGCACGGCGGAAGAGCCTGCCGGCGTTGTGAGGAAGGTTCTTCGGCCAAGGGGTCGTTTCGGTAACGATCTGAACGTTCCACTCATCGGTCTTGATCTTGGGGTTGATGTTCTTGACGCCATACGTGGGAGGGATCTCGCCCTTCTCGAGGGCCATGGCGACCTTGATGATGCTGGAAAGACCGGAAGCAGCCTCGGAGTGACCGAGGTTACTCTTGACGGAGCCGATCAAAAGGGGAGCACCTTGGGGCTTCTTGAACACGCGGGACACGGCCTCGACTTCGATCGGGTCACCAACGGCGGTACCGGTACCGTGGCACTCAATGTAGTCGGTCTCGTTGAAGCCGAGCCCGGCTTGGGCATAAGCCTTGCGGATCACGGCTTCCTGACCATCAGCGCTGGGCAGGGTGATACCGTTGGTCTTGCCGTTAGAGTTGACGGCAGTACCGCGGATGACGGAGCGGATCGGGTCTCCGTCACGGATGGCATCGCTGAGCCTCTTGACGAGAATGGCGCCGATACCATCAGCTCTGCCGTAACCATCGGCAGACGAATCGAAGGTGTGGCAGGTGGAGGTCTTGGAAAGGACACCAGCCTTCATAGTGGCGAGTTGCTGCTCGGGAGACTGGATAAGGTTGGCACCAGCCACGATGGCAGAGTCGCACTCTCCAGCAATCAAGGCGGTAACGGCCGCATGCAAGCAGTAAAGGGAGGAAGAGCAAGCAGTATCGATGACGAAGCTGGGCCCCTTCATGTTGAACACATGGCTGATTCTGTTGGCCAAGATGGTGGTACCCAAACCAGTCGCCGAGTAGCGATGAGTGTACTCTGAATCCTTGAGCTGCATAGTAATGAAATCCGTCACGAAGTTGCCGACATAGCAACCAATGTTGGCATCGGAGACCTGATCCAGCGTGAAGCCGGCGTTCTCGAACGTCTCAAAGACCACCTCGAGTAGCTTGCGCTGCTGGGGATCCATGTACGTGGCCTCGAGGTTGTTGATGCCGAAGAAGGAGTTCTCGAACCCGCGGATGTCGTCCTCGATGAAGTAGCCACCCTGCATGTTGAGCGAGCCGGGCCGGTCAGAGTTGGGGTGGTAGAAGCCATCGATGTTGAAACGCGACGGCGGGAAGCGGCTCTGGGCGGTGCGCCCGGCCTTGAGGAGCTCCCAAAGCTTGGAGCTGGAGTGGCTTCCACCGGGCAAACGACATCCTAGCAAGCGGGTGTTAGCCTTATGATCCGGGAAAGTTTAATGCTGTCACGAGTGTGGCTAGTGGCCAGACTTACCCATTCCAATGATAGCGATGGGCTCTTGAGGGTCCACGGCGCGCCCACTGTTGAGTCCGTTGAGGCCAGCGACGAAGCCATCGCCAGCGGCACTGGCACTAGTCGGAGTGGAAGAACCCGACGAGTAGTCGGAGTCGAGAGTGCTGTGAGGGGCCATCTTGAAAGATTTGATGAGTGGAGATGTGTCCTGTCAACGGATTGTGAAGAGATGGGAGTCTGAATGCTGTGAGGAGGAAGCACGAGTGTGTTGTTGGTGTGATAATGGGGATGCTGTGGAAGGTAAGTTGTGCTTTGATGGTGACGATCATCATCTTTCTTATACACTGTCTTTTCCTCGTTCGAGGTCAAAGACAATCATAGTTTCATCATCACCGTCACCGGCTTACTCGCGTACGGAGGACTGCGATTCACACAAGTTCCATCCATGATGGCCTCTTTCTTCGATTGTCTTCCTGAATTAGGACGCCGAAGGCATTCACGTGATGACGACTTGCACAAATTCCTCAACCAAGTGGTTAGAGCTGTCCTGTTACAAAGGGGAGGTTCATCGCCGTGCATGGAGTAGCATGGAGTACGGACACTATCTTACCGCGTGGTGATGGAAACACCAATATCCGTCTCGTTTCCGTTCAACGTTCTCATTGCTGCATTGTTTACTTGTTCCCCCTGCTGGGAGCATATCCGCCTCCGCTTCCCCCACGTTGTGAGTGAGCCGCAAGGTGCTAGTGGGGATGGATATGGAAACATGGAGATAGTCCCTTTGCCGTTGGTGCATTTGACTATCTTGCTGAAGATCTTTGCATGCCTACCAGAAACGTCAGCTATCATGTTCGACATTGCCCCCGGATTGCTGTACGGAACGTGTTTCGGTAAGCTTAACGCTATGATCATAAGGACTGGACAGAAGAGCGGTGTCTAGGCTCCCTTCCAGGTGGCAATCAGAGCAAGGCTACACCAGCTCTGAGTTTGGGCGTTGTAATCGTCTCGAATGAAGTCCTTGGAAGAAAACCGCAGCCCTCTAACCTACTTACCCCAAGCATGGCATCATTCATCCCCAGATTTCCTTTGCGATGTTTTTCATGGGCACGGATTGCATTCCACGATAAACATAACGAGCGGCTGTTCCCTCGGCACATGGGCCGGTAGTGTGCTACGGGAGCTGCACCCCGTGGGTATCATTGACCGTGCAGTTCTGAGATCGGAGATAAAGTCAAGGTTGCATTGTCTTACTTGCACAGGCCACCGTCTCTAAAACTTGCTGCACCGAATTGGGACGAGATATCGCTCCTGTCTCGGAGGGTGTCTGCCAGTTTCCATCATACCCATCAACGTTTCACCCCATCAAATTGAACAAAACCCACAAAGATTGTGTCCGTTTTCTTCAAGCCCAGGCCATTTGCAAAGATACCCCTCAGCCCTACAAGAGCCGATCACAAGCGGAGGCCGTCAAAGGGACAGTGCATCATCAGACTATACTGGACAAGTATCACTCATGGTTCGGTCGAAGGGGATCTTGTGCGTATTGCGTCGTAACCGCGTAAGAAAAAGGATCAAGCACATGCCCATGATTCGTTGAAAATAAAGGCCCGTTACGGCCAGTAAAGGACGGACGGTCTTGATGTCGTGGTATCGCCAAAGTTCCTCGCGCCTAAGAGACGTAGTATCGGCGCCCGCCATTTCCCCCGTCTTACGGTCTCGGACCGCCGAGCGGTTATACGACCTTATAACACTGAAATCATCGTGACCGAATCGTTGATCTCGATAACCATCTCTTAGAGGGAAAGCAATCTCTACACTTTGGTCGAATAGTGACGTTGAGCGTGCCGAACGGGCGAACGGCGAGTGCCGTCAAGATTCAAGGTGGTGTTGATGTAGTACAGGCCGCTTCCTGCTGACCGTCCAGCACCACCCGTTTCAGCCCATCTAACGGTGCGTTTACAGCGCTCTACGAGCGTTTTGCCTTGATCAGCCACAGAGATCTCCTACTCGTCTGGTATCTGGGTGATACCCATATCTGGTTCTATTCGTCCCCTCTCATAGAGTGAAGATTCTTTCTGGGTATCTCCTGGCTTCTAGATTCACAACTGCAGTTGAGCCGTTGTAGACTACGCAATGCAATACTCATCAAATTAGCAACATTATGAGTACATCGGATTTTCCAAGTGGGATGTTCACGGTAGCTGTAGCAGGATGAAGACCACGTGCGGTACGATTCAGGTTCTCTGACCGCTGTGAGTGTCATTTTGTCCAGACGTTTCACATTCACGGGCAAGTTCAAGACGTACCAGGCATCATAGCCATAGGTCGAGAACAACAATGAATATTCGCAATAATGGTTATGATGCATCTAGCGTAACTATTCCACCAACTCAAACACTTCCGATATCCCATCACCACGGTCTCCTTTACTCAGCCTTCTTATCCCCCTCCCCCTCATCATACTCCGCGTACTCCTTCATCAAGTACCCCATATCGAAGTCCAGCTGCTTGCCATTGACAATCAGCGGGTTGATGTCCAGCAGCGTGTACAACATCCTCGCCGGCTTCTCGTCCGACGTGTTGCGCCACTGGTGCATCGCGCCGCGGTTGATCGAGACATCGCCAGGCCTCAGGATCCGCTTTTCGCCGCTGCCGAGCGTGAGCTCGACCTCGCCTTCACACACGGTGCCGATGCCCATGCAGAGGGCCCGGTGCATGTTGGATTTGCAGCCAGGTGCGAAGTCAATCATGCGGACGCAGACGCCATTGGGGATGTGGAGGGAGGGCTATTTTTTTTGTCAATATATTTGCTGCTGGTGAAGAAAAGGGGGGGGCAAATGGGGCAAGGACAAACCCTGTTCTTGGCGAACTCGAGATCGACGTTGCCGGTGAGCTCGATGGGGTTGGAGCCAGCGCTGTAGATGATATTTTGCGCAGCAGCACCGCCGAGCATTACGGCCCGGTGGTCGCCGTTGTCGGTCTGGACGAAGACGGCATTGCCTTCGGCGTCGTGGCCGGTGATGTAACGGAAGGGATCCCGGAGACCGGGGGCGGGGAACTCAGTGATGGGGCCGGAGGTGGACATGTTGATGCAGAGGTAAGATGCGAAAGATGGGAAAGACAGGACGAGTGTTGATGACGGAAGTTTGCGATGATGTCTGATGATGAAAAGCACGGAGTCAAACCGAAGTTATATCGTCAAGATTGTTACATCTCTTCTCATCGGGTCAATTGGCCGATTCGTCATATTCACGACGTTTAGGGACCGCCCGATAATTGCTCCATCATCGATCCCGGGTTCGGCTCACGGATACGGAACCTTACTACAGCATTTCCACGAAAGATCACTTTTTTTTTTCTCTCTCTCTCTTCCAAGGGAAGCCATCATTTGCTTATTCGCCTTGGGGGTAACTCCCGGGATGCAACGCCGGCGGGTATTGCCTCAATCTCCGTCTTACACAAATCTGACCTGCATCAAAATCCTACCCCCAATCTCACATCCGCCCCAAGACTGTTGAAGGGTTCTTAGAAAACGAAACAGGATACTGACGGTAATCTAGCACACAGATTTGGTGTTCCGTAATCTCCAGCAGCTATCGTCCTCCGATGCATATAATGGTAATCCTTCGGCGCGGATGGCACTCGATTTTGTTGCAAGCTGGACATCGCTACATCATAGAAACATGGATCTCACTGGTTCGGCATTCGTCATCGGAGGTAAATGATTTCCGTTCTTACTTTTTACCATCGCTTTTGCTAACTAGGTACGTATCATTATTTGCAGCCAGCGGTATTGGCAAGGCATGCGCGTTGGCCTTTGCCCGGTATGGCGTTCGAGGCATCGTCATAGCAGACCTCACGCTCAAAGCTGCTTCGGCGGTGGCAGCAGAGTGTAAGTCTCAAGCTATTCACCCTAACTTCCTGGCCGAAGCAGTTGCCATCGACGTAACCAAAGAAGAGTCCGTCCATCAAGCCATTGCATACGCACATCAGGTCCTCGGTCGGATCGACTACGCAGTGAACAGCGCTGGTGTAAGCTCCACCATGACCCCCTAATCACCAGCATACATTGATTGACATTCCCTGTTTGGGTACAGGTCGGAGTCCAATTGGCCAATGAAATCGCCGAAGCCAGCGTCTTCGAGTTCGAAAAGATGTTCAAGGTCAACGTAACCGGCACCTTCATCGTCACCCGCGCTCTCTCCGCCCTCATGAAGACCCAGGACCCCGTTCCCGTTGACAAAGCCGTTCCCCCGCGGGGTGTCTCACGGGGTAGCATTGTCAACGTGGGGTCAGCTTCGGGGTTTGTTGCTACCCCAGGCATGGTTCAGTACACAGCCGCCAAGCATGCAGTCATTGGAATCACCAAGAATGCTGGTAAGTTTGTTGGGTTACACAAAGTACCGTGCCTGCTTAGCGATAGGGTAGCAGAAAGGGTCCGTTCCGGCGTTTACTGACGGTTCTTTTCCAATAGCACTCGATAACGCCAAACATGGTATCCGGGTCAATAGCGTGTGTCCGTCGTGGGTCGATACTCCCATGATCCGCAAGGCCATGGATGACATCCCTGAACTCGGAGAGATGATCCAGAAAGCCGTTCCGCTCGGAAGGATTGCGCTAGCCGAGGAAGTTGCCGATGCGGTCATGTTCCTGTCTAGTCCGAAAGCGAGTTATGCTACGGGGTGCAACATGATCTTGGATGGGGGTACCACGCTTGCTGCTCACGTCTGATTGGAATCTTATAGACCGCGAGGTTGGCCAAAGGTGTAGATTCGTGATTATCAAAGAACTTATTCGAATTATTAACTCATCACATCACATCCCAAAGGACTTGATAAAGAGGTCTCATCACATGTTCCCTCATCACAACATTTCCTGATCCATTGAACCTCACACCTTTAATACCTTTACAAACCTTTTTACACAGGCTTAACGCTTTACTCCAGAATTCCTTCCTCGCCATCATTCACCATGGCCCCTCCCAACAACAACCCCAACGGCTACTACGTCGAGTCATTCCCCGCCCCCGGCCTCCGCCAAATCGTCCGGCACATCACCGGTCTTAACGAGCAGGGTGAATCCGTCTTCCTGCACTCCGACCACGGCGACCACCACCGTTTCATGGTCCAGAACCAAGCTATCTCCAACCTGCTGTACTCCACGCAAGAGACACCGGTCGATCTCAACAACAATATTGATATTCAAAAGGCTAAAGAGAAGGAGGTTTGTTTCCCTCTTGATCCCTCTTTCCACGCTTTTGCTATGTATCAGTACCAATGGCTAACGCCGACTCCCCAAAAAAGCCCCCCTTCCACTACAAATCCGGCTCCATAGTGCGCATGATCGATTTCGGCCCGGGCGTCGAGTCCCCCCTCCACCGAGCCATGACGATCGACTACGGCATCATCGTCGAAGGCGTGTTCGAGTTGATCCTAGACTCGGGCGAGAAGCGGATCATGCGCCAGGGCGATGTAAGCGTGCAAAGAGCGACGGCGCACAAGTGGGTGAATGTCACGGGGAACGGGACGCTGCCGGGGAGGGTGATGTGGGTGTTGTTGGACTGTAAGGAGGTGGTGGATGCGAGCGGGGAGAAGGTCGAGGGGTATTTGGGAAGCTTGCAGGAGCATTATGAGGGGCGGTAAAATACCTACCCAAGTTGGAACTCGTATCATGGTTTGACGTGACGAGAGGATTTCTTTTCAAACAATTTTGGTTTAATGACGTGTGTGCCTTTGCTTAATTGATATGCTTAATTGATACGATGACTTATCTCTGAATGGTAAAAGAAGATTGTTCATCCCCAAAGACTACCTTCACACGTTAGGTAGGCTACTAGACAACTTTTATCGTTCTTTTCTGTATTTTTTGACCCGCCTCCTTCGATTCACCTCTCCCTTTCCCTTTTTCCAATCAAACCGCTACTTTTCCAATGGACACCTTGTCACGATCTCTCCTTCCCTCAGTGGACTGAGCGTTTATGTACAGCTTGTCAGCACTCGGGGTAACAAAAAGTTTCCTCGAGTTGGCTAAAAAGTAGAACATTTTCGATCATATTCCCCGTTGTATTTCTGATAAATTGAATCATGAATAGAAGCAAATTGTAAAGGAAGATAAATGCGTCATTTTCAAGTTGTTTTATATTGCTCCTTCTTCCATCACATTTCTCAGGCCCCAAAACCGGCTCAGGATCGTAAAACTCCTTTACCCTTGCCGAACGGTCAGGATATAAAAACATTGGCAGCTTCAGAAATCGGTACGTTAAAAAGGGGGAGGATATAAAGAATGATGCCCCTTCTATTGACCAACACCAGAAAAGCCTGGGAATATGCACAAAATGGAAACAGAAACTTGGACAATCAGAACTGAACATGAGGCGGGATAAACGATATAGTCAAAGCACGATCTAGAACATCTTCATCCTTGCGCAATGGTACATTCGAGCTATTGTCGAATCCCTTATCAAGCACATGGTAAAAGACCATGACTACCAATATCCCACTCCTCACGAATGCCGGTGGGGAAGAGAAGGATGAAAATCAAGCCACCTTCTTCTTCATCGCCGCATCATGCGCTTCTTTCAGCTTAGCCAGGTTAAACAAGCTCGAGAACCAGCGATCCTACAAAAGCTGTTAGCTCAAATCATTCAAGCTCAACTCCTGCTATGGGTAAGCGGGGATACATACGAACACTGTCTTGGGGAAGAAGGTATGCAAAAAGCGAATAACGCCCGAGTAGCTCCCTGTCCAGAACCATGTTGTGGGGGACTTTTTGAGGGACTCGCCAACGACGTTCTTGGCGTAGACAAAGCGATCGGTGGCAGCATCTGGGTAGCCAGTGTTAGAGAGCTGCGGCAGATGGTAAGTTGAGTATGGAGAGGGCTTACCGGGCGTCCTGTGGACGTGGTTCTTGAACTCTTCGGCCATTGGAGAGTAGTATGACCCCTCGGGCAGGGTCCTTCCGTGATCGTTCTTTAGGATGTTGGTACCGACTTCTCCGGAGATGATCTTTGATGGCGGGATTGTGAGTGGGTTATCATCGCAATGTTTGACTGTGCCGCTAAAAGACATACCACGAGAACTCTGACGCCGAGCGGTGCAAGCTCGACGCGCAAACTGTTACCCCAGTGCGCGAAAGCTGCCTTGGAGGCGTTGTAGGATGCTGTTGTCGTATTAGTTTAGCGCCTTGTTACAGCGGTGAAAGATCACAAACTCACAGCCATAAACGAACGGCACAACACCGCCAATGGAGCCGATGTTAACAATGATGCCAGAGGACGCGATTAGCATATCATGGAAATGATGCACCATTCGCATGGGCCCAAACAGGTTGACATCAAACATGCGTTGAACAGATTTGACATCCGTGTCAATGGCTGTCATTGTGTAGCAAATGCCGCTGCAATTCAATCCAAATTAGTCTTTGAGCTTGGCCACTATCCTCCTCTGGAACATTGAAACTTACGCATTGTTAACAAGGAAATCCAAGCGGCCTTTGGTCAGCTCAGAAACATCCTTCTTCAACTGAACAACGGACTCCTCGTTGGTAACATCCAGTTTGAACCAAGTAATGCCAGCTTTGTCAAGATGCTCGCTCGACTCGAAGGGGAGGAGTGTGGCGATAGGGTGGATGCCGCGGCGCTGGTATTCTAGGATAAGGGCCTCTCCAATGCCACCGGCACCGCACCCTGTGATCAGGGCAAATTTTGTTGACTGAGGCGCCATCTTGGACTTGCTCAGTGATGATCGTCGAGTGCTGGATGACGAGCGAGCGGTGGTGAGTGAGTGATGAGGAGGAGGAGAAGGGGGGTAAGAGTGAGTAAACATGATGTCCAGAGGTGGCTTGGTTCTCCCAGAGTCATGTTATGAAGTCATCCGACAGACATTCTGGAATTCGATGGCACGGTGATGAGCATCACCTTGAACATTCAGAGAGAATGATGGTGATACCTCCGTTGATGCCTCAGACCGGAAAAGGATATGGGTACTCAAGGTCCTCGCATGGCGATATCCAAGAGCAACTAAGTCCGTACAGGAGGGAGAGATATCTGTCGAACTCGTCGGTGAGTAAGAAACATGTTGCTCCACGCCTTGGTGTTGCAATCTCTGGCATCGCCTGGGGGAGGAATGGCGTCAGCATACACGGAACAAGAGCCTGGCATTGCCTTGCCAAATTGAGTATCTTCAGGATGATTGACCACGGCAGTTTATGTAATAAAGTGTTCGATTTACTTGTGTTATTGCGGTTGGTATCGAGGACATCCATAGCCAGAGTACTCGCAAGGCAGGAGGTAGGGGAGGTCCGATCAGTGTCGTCAACACTTTTTCCGTCTGGTCTGTCGAGAGGTACCTGTAGTGGTGATCCAAAGTGGATCCATGCCGGTGACTACAAGACTTTTTGCCCGTTTCGGCAGCCGCCAGGGTATCTGCACCAATCAGATACGAGGGCAAGGGGACCCTTGGCTCTTCAGTCGCCCTTGTCCACTAAACCAGCCGCTACAGAGCCTGTACTGTGTAGGACGGTCCGCCGCTCCAGGCACAAAAATCCCTTGCCGCAACATCAAAAACACTCCGGCTCACGTTACTCAAGGCGACCGATACATGACTTGTCGTCTTTCTAAGCTTGGAGCTGGCTTTCTCAAACAAGACAAAGATCGATGGACCTGTCCTCAATGATGCCAACTGAGTCCAGGCACTATGTGGTCGCACTGGCGGCCCAGCACGATGCCGCCTCGTATCCTGCCCACCCAGCTCGTCATCATTTTGAGACATCATGATGGGAGACCACGGCGGAGACAGACAGCTTGGTCAGCCATTCTCTCTATAGAATTGACAGATTCAAAGTGTCATCACTATCTGTAGTCCTTTAAAAAGCTCCGTGGTTACAACAACATTACTTCTACAGCTCGGAGCCTCCATCCTCTTCGAGCACCACTACTAGCCCCAGAACACCAAATCCACCAAGAACCGGACATCACCATGGCCGTCACAGATTCCACCGTCGTTTTCATCAGCGGTGTAGGAAAGGGTACTCACGCCCCCTCAACCTCTCAGTCCCAATCCCCTTTGCAAAATTCACAGCAAACTAAACTAACCAACTCTCCTCCTAGGCATCGGCGCCGGCATCGCCAAGCTCTACCTCTCCCGTCCCAACCACACCGTCATCGGCTCCGTCCGCGACCTGTCCACACCATCCGTCGCCGAGCTCAAGGCCTCTCCCACCGTTCCCGGCTCCAAGCTTCTTCTCGTGCACATCGAATCCACGTCCTCCACCGACCCCGCCGCCGCCGTCGAGGCCATTCGTGCCCAGGGAATCGACCACATTGACATCGCCATCGCCAACGCAGGCGCCATGCCATCCACCGTGCCCATCGAGGAAGTTGACACCAAGGACATGCTGGAGAACTACCACATCAACGCCATCGGCCCATTGCTCCTCTTCCAGGCGCTCTTGCCGCTGCTGAAGAAGGGCACTGAGCCCAAGTGGGCGAGCGTGTCGACTACTGCAGGAAGTATTGGCTTGGTTGATCCGTTGGCGGCCTGGATCCTGCCGGCGTATGGAGGCGCGAAGGCGGCGCTGAACTGGCTTACGGCTGGTATTGCGAGCAGCCAGAAGGAGTGGATGACTACTATTGCGCTGCACCCGGGCTTGGTCCAGACCGGACCGGGGAATTGGGTTGCGCAGAAGGTCGGAATGGGGGATAAGGCGCCGGTGACGGTGGGAGATAGTGCGGCTAGTGTTGTCAAGCTGGTAAGTTGCTCTTCTGTTCTGCTGGGAATATTGAGTTGATGTGCTGATACTATTTTTAATCTATAGCTCGACGGCCTCACGAAGGAGTCTAATGGTAAGTTCTACAATGCTGTTGATGGTACTGAGGTGCCATGGTAAACGGGGCTTCGATGGCGTAGAGTCGATAGCGAGCAGATGAATTAGAGATTGTTTATTGGAACATACACGATAGAGATCCAACCAAACGAATTCAGTGAGCTTATATGCAGATTAATGTCCCCTAGTATTTGTGAGATGCTGAATCATACATAACTGAGTATCAAACGAGAGAGACAGTAACCCGACAAAAGAGTCAACACTGCGGGAAAGAAGTGCTGCTATTCTTGAAGTCGGATATAAGCCCCTGGAACTTTTACCCGAGAGGAGAGAAGATTCGTCAGCGATGTCATCCTATGCTGAAATAGACCCCATGATGAACCTTGACATTACACATGCTCAAAGTATAGAGTCCACTGACAAGTAATGTCGTGCAGTAAATAACCCCCCGATCAACACTATGACAAATGCTCCGATGTAATTCTCTAATCGTATAAGTCAAGTATAAGACACCATATTCCCACCTTTATACCGGTTATTCTCTCCTTCTTCCATCAACTCTCAAAATTATTTTCCTTCCTACCCACCTATGTCAGGAATCATGCCCCCCGACGTCCTCATCCCCCACGACCCCCGGGTCACCCACCACTACACCACCATCCCCTCCACCTCCCAAGAGATAACCTACCACTACCTCCTCGCCAACCCCGACTCGGCTTCCTTCCCCCAACCAACAGCCACCGTCCTCCTCCTCCACGGCTGGCCCGACCTCTCCCTCGGCTGGCGCTACCAAGTCCCCTTTCTTTTATCTCTGGGCCTCCGCGTCATCATCCCCGACATGCTCGGCTACGGCCTTAGCTCCGCCCCCTCTTCCCCGTCCGAATACTCTCTGAAAAACCTCTCTTTTCACATGGCGCACATCATCCGCCAAGTTAACCCTTCTGGACCAGTTCTCCTGGGAACCCACGACTGGGGTGCTTTCCTGGGATGGAGATTGGCACTTTACTACCCGGAGCTGATTAAGGGGATTTTTGCGTTTTGTATTCCTTACAGCCCGCCCGAGAGAGAAGTGACGAGCTTGGAGGAGCATGTCAAGAGGCATCCGGAGTTGGGGTATCAGTTGCAGAATGCCAGGGGGGAGGTGGAGGAGGCGGTGGGCGGGAGTAAGGAGAGGTTGAGGGGGTGGTTGAATGCCATGTTTGGGGGGTTGACGAAAGAGGAGGGGGTGATGGCTTTTGATCCGTGGAAGGGGGTGGATGTTGGTAAGTTGGAGGAGGTGGGGGAGTCGCCTTTGGTCAGCGAGGAGATTATGGATTTTTATGGTATGTTGTTCAATTGTTTCTTTATCAATTATCATCATTCCCATGACCTTGCTAAGGTATTGTCTAACTGGTATTCGGGCATAGTTGAGGAGTACTCGCGCAATGGCATACGAGGACCCATGAATTGGTATCGCACACGGGAGATCAACTTGGAGGATGAGTTACCGCTGGCTGAGGAGTACGCAAACTGGCAGTTCCAGGTGCCGGCGATGATTGTGATGGTCGGTCATGATCCTGCGTTGCCGCCGGAGCTGACTGATGGCATGGAAAAGTACTTTGCTAAGGGGCTGAGGAAGGAGGTGATTCCTGAGGCGTCGCATTGGGTCTTAATTCACACTCCGAATGAGGTCAACAAGCTTATTGGAGAGTTCTTGGAGCAGTTTCTGTGAGAGGTTCTGGGGAATGGAAGTCAGTTTTGGCTCTTGACTTCAATCATTGCCATAGGTCGAGGATGTCGTAAATGTCAATTTGGGCAATCCGGTTCGATGGTCTTGATGTGGTCTCTCCTCCATCACAGGAAGAGTACCACGAATCTACGAAGCTCTTTCCCTTCGTGTGTCACAGTTCGTGAACGTCTTGAAGGTTACAACCAACAAGTCGCCGGCTGCCGCTCAACAGTGGTGTTCACCTTGTTCGGTGAGGCGATTGGTCGGATACCGAGCGCGTAGGAGGTATCGGGTCTCCAATGGAGTGGTTCTTATGAGGAAGTTTCTTTGTCTCAGATTGGTGTTCCCAGCACCATCCACGTCGGTTGCTGTTGGAAACAACCCCGCGGGAGATATTCCTCTAACGGATATACGCATATCTACATAGACAGCTACCCCACCACCCCACCATGAGTTTGATCTACAGGGGACCGTTGCAGTGCTAGCCAGTGTACAGGGCTAATTGTTAGTGCTGCCGCTATTAACAGGGTCCTCATCCTTTTTCCAACCTCATCCATCGAACCATGTCCAATTGAATCACTCCGTCGCCATGTCTCTGCCATCAACAGTGTGACCAACATTTCCGACCCGTGCCGCACAAAAGTCCCTTACTGATTCTGCGCAGGAGCCGAAGCTCTACCCGTCTCCAAAGAGGATGAAACGTAGGCGTATCACGAACCAGAGAGGGTGCAGCTCAGCGCCGGATCCAACCAGTCCAAGACATGTTGCCGTCTTTGTCATGGTCGCACAGCGTTTCTGAGTCAGCCCCCACGACATGGAAAGACGGAAACGGGAACACGGCAATCGATGGCGGCAATCGGTTGTTTGGCATGTGATTGGCTGATCTGAGACAGATGGTTTTCGGGTCCTCGATCCGGCAAATGCTCAAAATGCGAAATGCTCCCGAGACACCACAAGGCGCATGTGGAGGGTGATGTTCCATTTATGATGCCGTTGCAGTGGTAGTACACTATACTAGGAAGGGAAAACTATCTGCTAACCAACAAGCGTAGTACACGATGTAGGCTGATACTATTTTCGTTCTACAGCCGTCCACACCATCTTCCTCTCCCTGCGATTCGAGTCTCGTTGAAGGCCGGAGGGTTTACATAGGGACCGTGCAGAATCAGGGTCCCTTGATGGAGTGGTCTAGTCCTATGCGCCGGACTAGTCACGGAGGAGAGCTCTATCGGACGGACACTCTCAGCTTGGCACATTTCTGCCCGGAATAGAGTCCGATTCTCTCAGTACCATACGGCTCCTGTCCGCTTCGGAAGCTATCCCGGATACCAATGTTCCCAACCTTTAGAGCAGCAGCCAAACAACACGTCCATCAGTTATACCACTCGAGCCGCACAACTTGCCGACCACGGTTACCAGAACGTGGGCAAGCAGTAGAAAGGACCGTGTGGTGCAAGCAACAGTTCGGAGACACAAGTTCCCATGTGGCTGTTTGGGAGCACCGTTCCTAAGGTAAGAGATCGGACGATCACTAAAGCCTCAAGCATGCGATAGAGTAGTCGATAGAGTAGTTGTTAGAGGTTCTGGAAACAGTCGAGAATGCTGTAAAAACGTACCACTAGCCTTTATCACCGGTGGTGTTTATTATCTGCCGTTCACCGCCGCCGAATGGTCGGGATCGCAGGCGAGTCAGCACGGCGGTCTCTGACGACGGGACATCGTGACGGCGCTGGGAGATGATCGGCAATAAACGTGCTATAAGCCGAGATACACCCATCAATGTGCTAGAGCAACCTTTGTATTACTCCATCTACAATTCATATTCACCACCTCATCCCGTTTCGATCCGCCATGACCTTCAAAGTCATCATCGTGGGTGGCGGCCCTGTTGGGCTCTACATGGCCCACGCCTTTGAGCGGGCCAACATCGACTACGTAATCCTAGAACAACAAGACACCGTCCTGAACATCTCAGGGCAGCTTCTCTTCACCTGGCCCCAGACAGTACGCCTCTTTGACCAAATCGGCCTCCTCGCGGACCTTGAACATGTCGCTTTAGGTATTCACCACAAGAAGCGTCTCTTCGGCGACAACGGCCAAGTGACCACCACCAGCAACTTCTGGGATGCCATGCAGGACAAGTCAGTTCTCTCCCTGTCCTCCATCTCTCTTCTGTCCCTCAAACTAACAATCTCAATCCCCAACCACCAGCCACGGCTACCCCTTCCTCCCCCTCCTCCGCTCCGAGCTCGTCAAAATCCTCTACAACCACCTCAAAGGCCGGGATTCCAACATCCGCGTCAACTCCCGCGTCACCGACATCCGCCCCCACGCCACCGGCGTGCACGTCCGCCTCGCCGATGGCTCTCTCATCCAAGGCTCCATCGTCGTCGGCGCCGACGGCGTGCACTCCCGCACGCGGCAAATCATGGACTCGCTCGTGGCCCAGCACGCGCTCAACCCGGCGCGTCTGGCCAACAAGCCCATGGTCTCGACCTTTTACGGAATCTTTGGCCGGGCGTCCAATGTTGATTTGGGCATCGAGCCCGAAGTCTTTTTCGAGTCAAGAGGCGGGGGCGGGGAGGGCGGTGCCGTCGTCCAGTGCTTGGCAACAAAGGACATCGTGCAGTTTGTGACTTTGAAGCCGTTACCCGGCGGTCCGACGAGCGAGCGCAGTCCGAGATACTCGGACGAAGAAATGGATGCGTACGCTGCCTCTCTGGCGGACGTTGCCGTCTGTCCTGGCGTCAAGTTCGGTGATGTGTGGGCCAAGGTGCAGAGGAAGTCGACGAGGATGTTGAATCAGGAGGAGGGCTTTCTGGATAACTGGTTCTTTGATCGCATTGTGTTGGTGGGCGATGCGGTGCATAAGAGTACGAGTGTTAATGGGCTGGGGATGACGTGTGGGTTGCACTCGGGAGCCGTGCTGGCTAATGAGTTGCACTCTCTCCTTTCTCGGCAGCGTGAAAAGGAGGATGAGGAGCCGTCGACAGAGGAGTTGAAGGGTGCCTTCAGAAGGTATCAGGAGGACCGAAAGACCGAGGTCAAGCCGATTTGGAATGGCGGACATGCGATGATTAGGGAGGTGGTGAAGAAGGGGTGGGTCAGTTGGTTCTGGGATCGGTTTGTCCTGCCGTGGTGCGATATGGAGACTTTTGCAAAGGGCTTGTTGGTTTCGGTGTTGCTGATCAGGCAAGGACAGATTTTGAGGTTTGTGCCGTTTGAGGGGAGGGGCGGGAGGGTGCCGTGGGCTAGGAAGGTTGTGGTTTAAGCTCTCTTGATCTTGGGCTTTGGTCTGCGATGTTGATGTCGTTGTTCCCTTTGTTGTTTGTCATGATTTATGATTTTCTTTTCGCTTTGGGTGTCGCGCGATGATAGATTGGATCCGAAATTTCTTTACGTTTACTAGTTGAATCAATGTCCTCCATTACTATCAAATATCTCTTACGCTCTGGCTACTGGGTCTATATCTCTTCTAAGCCCAGCCCTCACTCATCAGCACTGTTCACAATAACTCGCGTAACTCTTTCTATATCGTGGTGTCCCTAACTGGTCAACACTCCGACTTATACTCGGACAGGACCGAGTACCGAGTAATACCAATCTACAAGGGCGGGAAAGTAACCATGCATTTGATCTTCTTCACATCCAAATATGCCCTTTTCCATCCAGTGTTCTCCACCACGAGTAAATCTAAAGTGTCACAATATCCAATGCTATCGCCAACCACATCGCAGCATCTCTTCCACTGTCGGTGCGTGAACATAAGTGCATCTGAAAAGCCCAACATTCAACAAAGCCCGATTAGCTCAGCTGGTTAGAGCGTCGTACTAATATCTTGTTTGCGAGATATCAAGTCCATGCGAAGGTCAACAGTTCAATCCTGTTATTGGGCAAGTTTCTTTTTTTTGCGGTATTTCCCAAAAAAAAATTGCGTTCATGTGTGTGTGGATCCTCTCGTTGATCTTATCTAGTGGCGACTTTACTTTTTCTTTGTTTTACTAGCCAAAACTAGTCGCACGATGTAGCTTATTAATTGTGATGTGTGTGTAAGTCGAGCGGACGAAAAGGTTAGTGGTGTATGTGTATATGCATGAGGAAGGAATGAACAGGTAGAGGGAACAGAAGGACGAACGAAGGAAACAGATGATGTCAACGGAGAAGATGTTAGTTACATGTGCAAAACTAAACAGAGATGGATGGCAAGATTAAGTCGGCCAGAATTGGCAATGCTACAAAAATCACGAACGGTCGGTCCCGTTGCAAATAATCTAGATGCGGCTCCGAACAAGATGGTAGGAACTGATCCCTCAAATTCCATGTTCGATACGATCGATCACCTTTGAACGATACACACATAATTATTCTTTTCTGCACCAGACATCTCTACGAAAAAGCAGACAAACAAAAAGGCGTAAAAGTAAAATAATAACACTACCAAGTTTTTATCGGAGTGCTTTTCTGAGAGCACATCTATCTGACTGAGCAACAGGCACTAAGAACCTCAAGGAATAGAGAAAAAAAGGTAAGAGGAAAAAAATCAAAAAGATATTGAGACTCGGATACCGGGAGTCGAACCCGGGGCTGTTGAGAGAGCAGTCACTCCTGAGAAGTGAGAGTCAACGATGTTACCGCTACACCATACCCGATTGAACTGATATGGTCCGATTTGATTGATGAAAAGACGTTTGCGAGTTGGGGGCTATGTAGCAGATAATGAAAAAAAAAATCTTTTTTTTTCTCGTTGGTGTGGGGCGGTGGGCTGCTTACCTAGTGGTTGTAATGTGGGGACGGGGCGATCGGGGTTTCTACTATGTAGATCCAGCTAGGTCCGTGGTTCGCTGGGTAAGGGCTGGTATGATAGGTTGTAGCAGGATGGGAAAATCATCGTGAATACGGCATGATGCTTAAAAAGTCAAGGTACAGAAAGAGGCAAACGTGGCGAGCGTCGTAGTGGATGAAGAACGTGATTCGAACTTGAGTTTTCTGGGAACCGCATTCTGGTGGTCTCATAGCGTCTGATGATTGGTTTTCGGAGATTTGAAAACTCACGGTTAATTTGTCAAGATGGCAAATATGATGTGATACAAGATGTATGTATATGTCTATGTAGGATGATATGTCTATGTGTGTACACAGTATTCTAAGAGTAGTAGGAAATGTCTAGCGAGACAAAAGAAACAACCACTACCAAGCAAAAAGCCACCACCTAGGTCTAGAAGCCAAGTCTATAACAAACAAGCAATCAGAAAGCCAATCAAACACCCATGAGCTCTGCAGCTCATATGAATCCCCGATTGTTCTTCAAACATCGCACCACCTCAGCGAAAGGTTGATTTATCAAAGTCCTAAGCTAGCCGCTTAAGGGTAGCTAGTAGGAAGGGGGTTGTGGAATCCAAAGACGGACGAAGGGTCATACTGCTTCTTGAGCTTCGCAAGACGGTGGAGCTTGTTGCGGCCGTACATTTGCTCGGGAGTCTCGTCGCCGTGGGCGTAGTTGACGTAGACGGTGAGGCCGTTGTAACCCGAGGTCTTGGCGTAGTCGTTGCGGAGCTCGCGACCCATGGCGTCAGCGACGGTCTCAACTGGGTTACCGGGGGCGTCCCAGCGCATCTGGATCATGCTGTGGTAGGAATTTTGTTAGTGAGTGGTCAAAGTTGAGAAGAATGGGGTAAAGGCAACTTACACATAGGTGGTAGCGTCTCTCCAGGGGTAGGCAGTCTCGGAGTCAGGCACGGCGACGACGGCTTGGTTGGGCCAGGTCTCAAGGACAACGGCGGAGGATTGTGCGGCGGGCTGCTCGTTCCAGAACTTGGCGAGCTTGTTGAAGGTCTTGACCCAGGTGTTGGCGTCGTGACGGCGGAGGTTGACACCGTAGATGTCGAAGACCTGAGAGTTGGCGCAGACCTCCTTGTCCAAACCCAGGGCAGTTTCCTTGCTCATCCTCTTCCAAGGGATGGCCTTGATGTCCTTGTACCAGGGGTTCAAACGAAGGAGCGGCTGCATCCACCTGCGGGCCTCGGCCTCGGAGCCGCCGGCGTAGGTGCTGCTGACGATAATGGTGGGCTTCTCGGTGGTCTGGTTGTAGGACATGATGGTCTCGACGGTCAGGCTGGGCGGGAGGTACATGTTGGCGACGGTGTTGAAGAGAGTGACGTTCTGCTCGGGCTCGTAGATGAGATCGAAGCTGATGATGTCACCCATGGACTTGTGCATCTTGTAGGTAGCCTGGGTAATGATGCCAAAGTTGGCACCGGCACCACGAATACCCCAGAAGAGTTCAGGGTTCTTGGTCTTGGAGGCCTCGACAATGTCGCCGTTGGCAGTGACCATGCGGACGGACTCGAGAGCATCAATGACTAGACCGTGAACACCGTCAAGACGGCCAATTCCGGCGCCAATGGTGGCGCCAATCATGCCAACGCAGCTGCAGGTACCAGTCTGGACTTGATAGCCAGCATCAGAAACAACCGGGAAGACATCAGCGAACACGACACCGGGGCCGATGGTTACAGTTTCACGTTGCTTGTCAATCTTGACATCCTTGAAGTGGCTGAGGTCGATGGCCAGACCTTCCTGACATTTGCCAAGGGAAGTACCATAGCCGTGGCGGCCACCAGTAGCAAGGAAGGGGATGTTGTGCTGCTTAGCCATCTTAACCAAGGACACGATATCAGCCTCGGTGGTGGGCGTGATGGCGGCCTGGTACGAGGGCGGGCGGTAGACGTCCCAACGCTCCGTGACACTGAAGAAGTCTCCCGAACCGGGGAAGTGCACCGCGGTGGTGTTGGACAGTACCGGGGTAGTGTCACCAATAATGGTTCTCATGTCCGCCCCCTGGCGGCGGTAGGCGTTGGTCGCAGGAGAGGCATTGATACCCCCGGCAAGAAGGGCCGAGGTGAAGAGAAGGGAGGAAGACAGATGCATCTTGAAGTCTTTGGTAGAGTTTTCAAGGAAGGTCGCTCAAGATTGTTAGGTGGCTGGTTGCTGGAAAGAGGCTGAAGGGGCTTTTGATGCTTTGGTGTCTGAGTGATGAAGGGATGAGTGGATGCTGAGATGATGATGTGAGTGATGATGAGAATTGTCGTCGAGAATGGGAGAAACAAGTCTTCCTTTATACATGGAGATCACCATTGTGTTCTTCGTCTTCAACACCCATATTGGGTGGATGATGAGAGCATCACGGAAACACCGAGCATCTGAGCAGAGGTGTATGCCCTCCTGGCCACATACGGTGATTCTTCAACATGAATCATAATGTCGATGTTGTTGAAGCTATCACGACAACCCTGGTGTGTCTGTGAGGCATATGCCATTCTAAGGTGGTTAACCTGCTTGAGGTAAACTCCATCATGATATCTGTCGTAAGCGTTTCAACGCAGGTACGAGGCACCGAGTGGTTCCATGACTGAGTGTCCATTGGCCCACAGTCTCAAACCATAATGAGATTGACAGTGTAACAGGTCATGAGCCCCAAGTGTGGATATTGATACCACCCGAACCGAAACTCCCTTAACCCATTGTGTATGAGAGGCACAGATAGCTTGTGGATGAGGCTCTCACCTTCTCGGCCTAACTCGGAATGGAGCAGAGGGGAGCTGACACTGGACAAGAGAGAACAGCCTCAATGCAGGAACAAGTTGCTTGCAGATACCACAACCTGAACACAGTCGCCAGTGAGAATGCTTTGAGGGGCATTGGCTTTCTTGGTAGCGTACATCTCATAGGTGAGAAGGTTGTGTGAATGAGAAAGCATCCAAGAAACTTCTTTCCGTCCCCAGTCGCCATGGTTTTCGGTCAGCGTGGAAACGTAACAGAGAGGCTAAAGCTATCAAACCTACTGACCTTTGTCCTAATCTGGCTGAAAGTAAACAAAGGTACGCTCTGCCTCAAAACCTCGGCCGTACTCTTGTGTGAACTGTGTGTGGGCTGATGGTGAATCACGTCGAACGTGAGTGTCATCTGGGGTTCCAGATGGCCAATGGGTGGATACCTCTAGTTGAAGGAGCATTAAGGTTGATGGGCTGGACATCCCACAGCACCATCCAGTCTCAATTTGGTGTCAAGCTAAACCGGGTCTTCGGGTCATCTCTGGTGTGGAAGATTCGGAACTACACTCTTGTCGCCTTGGCAGGGCAGAGCAACAGAAGTTGGTCGTACGATCTAGCCGCAGTGCAGCGGCCCTGACACTGACAGCAACCCATATCTCAGGCTTGTGTCGATGTCCATGATTGGTATTATGCCAGATGGAGTTAACATGGCCGGATCGACTGGGTTTGGATCTCTGCCACGTGCGACAAGATTCACTGCTGTCGTCGACGCCTCTCGTGGCATCGCGGCTTGGGAATCGTTCCAACGTACTGGTGGTGGTCAGGAAGCTATGATGATTCGTCTCGTTTGTCGCGTTTGTCCGTGACTGTGCTCGTCTGTGGCATGCTTGGATCGTGGATTTTACCAGACACAGGAAAAGGTGTTGTGTCGTCGAACGTGTTGCGGCGGCACAGCTCAGGGCACAGCTTGCCAGGCTGATGCCAGTGTAACCCACCTAATACAACCACTAGAGGTATCGATAAGCCCTGAAGCTCCACCATCTCAGCTCCCCATCGGCCCGCCGCCATAAGCTGTCCTCCCAACTTTAGGAGTCTACTAGGCCTTTTCAGACTGTGTAACGTACCTCTACTTGCCCAGTTCAGCCTTTAACAACATTGCCCGACAAAACTCTTCTTCAACTCCACCAGATTCGATATGAGCAATGGCTACATACGTTCTAGAAAAGAAGCGAATCTGCTTATGCCTCACCCGACGATACGACGGCCAGGTAGCTTGGCATGACTCATCAGGATTCATTCCCCCAAACCTCGACCAGCACTTTCCGTTTCTGTTCCGCAGTCAACATCAAAATACACTCGTCCACATCAAGAGATCGTAAAGAGATACGCATGGTGGAGTGGCGTCAAAGCTATCCTGTCATCTGGACAGAATCCGTCAAGCATTCCCGAGGATGCGGTTGGTTAAGCGCCATGGAGTTGACACCTTCTGAGATGCTCCTCCTCCTCCAGACACTCCAAGACGGGAAATTGGGTGGTTTGGATGGAAAATATCATGATGGTGACTGAAAGTTGAATCATGGTGAATTGAAAAGGTCAAAGTGAAGTTGAGTAGTAAAGATGAGGGCCTCTTCACGCAGTTGAGAATCCATATAAACCATCGAAAGTGTCATGATTAAGGGGTTCTGTTCGACATCAACTCCTCATCATCTCATCACACGACAGCCTGACAAGAAGCAGTCAAAATGACTCGTCTACAACGCTTCGCTGTATCTTCAGCACTTCTTCTGCAATCCCTCGCTTTTGCTTCCCCGGAGCCATGCCTCAATGGACTCTGTCACTTCACCCGCAACAAGCTGGCAAGTAGGACAGTTGCCAGTGAGCTGGGTCCCCAGCTCTCGGCAAATTGCAATGTTTACGGCCCCGATGATACGCAGTTCGGGAATTGCACGGCTCGATATGACCCCTTCTTCACTCCAAAGATTCAGATGGTGGTCCAGCCCGCCACGGAGGACGACGTCCCCAAGATTGTACATCCCCAGCCCTCTTTTTGTCACTCGTAACAAGAACTTGGCTGACTTCAACCAGGTTCAATATGCTAGCGCCAATGGTATCCCTTTCCTTGCCATGGCTCGGAGACACGGCATGACAAGTACCTTGTCAGAGTTTGACGGTATGCAGATTGACATGTCCCTCCTTGACAAGATTGAGATTCAGCCGGACGGAAAGAGCGCTATCCTCGGCGGCGGCGTGTTTGCCAAGAACATTATGGAAAAGCTGTGGGATGCTGGTTATGTTACCTGTAAGTCTTTCTGTCTGGGTTCTCTATATCCATAATGCTAAACCCTCTTAGCATCCGGCAGCACGTCCTGTGTTGGCCTCCTCGGTCCAGCTCTGGGCGGAGGCCGCGGCCGTCTCGAAGGCTACTACGGCGTCGTCAGTGACAGTTTCCTCAAGCTCAACGTCGTTCTCGCCAATGGCACCGCCATCACCGTCTCCGAGACCGAGCACCCTGATCTCTTTTGGGCCATGAAAGGCGCCGGACACAACTTTGGCGTCGTCACCAGCCTGGAGATGAAGATTTACCCCCGCGGCGTCGACACCTGGTACTACAAGACTTATATCTGGACCCAAGATAAACTGGAAGCCGTATTCGAAGCATCCAACGCTTTCCACAACGACGGCAACCACGCCGGCCATCACCTCAAAGAAATGGCCTTCAACATGGGCAGCTACACCATGATCCCCAGCATCAGCGAGACCGAAGGCGTCATCTTTTGGTCCTTTGTCTACCGCGGCTCCAAGGAAGAAGCGCAGCCGTACCTGGATGCTTTTGACGCCATCAAGGCGGTCTCCACCGAAGACGGTAACGTCCCTTACCCCGAGATCCCTGGCGTGTCTGGCACCGGCATGAACAGCACGCTGTGTGACTACGGCTTGAACCACGTCCACTACCCTGCAGGCTTGAAGGTCTGGAACGTCACTACCCAGCGCCAGATCTACGACCTGTACAACGAGAAGATCCGGGAGTACCCCGAATTCCAGCGTACGACCGTCAACATGGAGGACTACTCGCACGAGGGTGTCGACGCTATTGACCCTGACACTTCAGCTTATCCATGGCGCGATAGGGGTCTTCTCAGGTACGTCTTTATCCCTTCCCCTTTTATCCTCCTCTCCACCTTTCATCACTAGGTAGTGAGTCACACTAACACCATGTCCAAAGCTTCATCGCCGTAACCTACGACCCCAACCCCGCTCTTGACGAAGCCGCCATCGCATGGGCACAAGAAACCCGCGATCTCTGGAACGCCGGTGCGCCCGATCTTCTTCCTAGCACCTACGTCAACTACGCCCATGGCGATGAGTCGGCCGAGTCCATGTACGGTTACGAGCCCTGGAGGCTGGAGAAGCTCCGCGGATTGAAGGCGCAGTATGATCCGGATAACCTGTTCAGCTACTACAACCCTATCATCCCAAACATGAACCCTAGGTCTACGCATGAGTCGAACTTTCAGGGTCGTCAGATTGGCGCCAAGTCGAGGAGCCGTGGGCAGTAGAATGAATGGATAGGTACGGGATTTCCATAGATGATGGATTTTTCTTTTTTTGGTGACGAGGATCTAGTCTAGATGCGGAGGTTGCAGCTGCTCTTGATTTGTTTCTTTTGTGTTTCCTGATTGGTTTGGGTGGTGTGATAGACTTGATAGATATAGGCGTTTATATATTCATGGCTTTTAGACATTGGAATAGATTAGAGTTATTGTTTCAACCTCGCAAAGCCACAGTTTCAGTCCAGTGAGGGTGTCATAAGTCATCCCGCCCTCAACCAACGGGAAGGCAGATCTTCATATGGTGGGAGCGAAACAGATTGGCGACCCTCCACGCTCGAACCGTTTTGCTGGGATATGTCGTGAACCATCCATGACCTGCCCTAAACAAGACCTCTATTCCACCTTCGTGATAGTTCATGCACTTCTCTGTCTATTGAGCAGATCGTAATGCCTTGTGGTTGATGTGGTAGATGTCGATTCAAGGATGTCGCGGCACCCCGCTGGACGTTTCTCAAAGTCCAGCGAGAACGTTGTTCAACTTAGGCAAACGCTTTCCGTTAAAGGTGCTTTAGCTTTAGCGACGTTTCAGCGGCCTACAGCAGTTAATCACTAACACTTACAATATCGTCCCTTCCTTCCGTAAAAATCTTAGCGCCAACATTTGACTCCACTAATAAAGGTAGAGGTACCCACCATTTTACCCCACTGACTGGAACGTCCTCGGTGAGCTCCCGCGCTTCGCCGCCAACTTCCCCAATCCCTTCCATCAACACTCATCGTAAACCTGAAACCAGATCTCTGTGAAGCAACCCAATCCGACTCCATTAATGAGAAACTTCACACGTGAACCCAATCGATCGAAAAACGCCACCTACCATACCTAGCCACCGACAGTCCGCCCTACTCTGCTTAGCTACCTAGCTAGACATGACAAGCGACGACGCCGTACACACACGATCTCCGCATCACGACACATGTGTCACCACTTAACACCGAGAGCATTTACCAATTTGGTCGATTTGATCATGATGCTTTACCTTCTTGAAGCTTGACGCACAGTCGTTCGATTACTACCTACCCACTTGATGATACCTACCGTTGCTTTTGCACATGGACGGGGCGCGGGATCTAAATACGAAGGCTTCGCGATCACAATGCTACACTCTAGATGTCGGAGCTGAGTCTTTACGGTGACGACCAGCGAATCCCAGGTGCTGTATGTTTTTTCTCTCACTATTTGTGCACACCTGTTGACAACTTATTTGTAACCTTTCTTTTTGGCATTAAGTAACCCTTTGTCTTGACCAATTCCACCCATTTCCTCGCTTTGACACACTCATTGGAACCATCGTACCTAACCAGCCGCTGTGTACAATAACACCATATCCATTTCCAGTCCAAAACACCCTCCTCATTTGGACGCCGCCGGCGCGACAATATTCGAGAAACCTAAAAGAGAGGGCATCAGTGTCAGCAAAAGGACCTCATCCAAAAGTCAAAAAGAGGGATCAATAACAACAGACCTGAGTACATGCTAGCTACCGTCAGGCTCGAATCAGTAATTAGCATCCCCCACTTGATAGCCTTGCCCTTCGGGGTTTCATCAAAGTAGTTGGCTGCCACAACAGCTACAGCGCCCCCGACGCTCGCGCCCGTCTGGAGAATGTTACCCCAGCGCGGCTTGGACCAGCATCCGGGCACGCAACCCGTCATGGCGGCAGCGCCAATATTCAATGCGCACCCGCCAACACAATGCGCCACTTTGTTCTGAGCCTGGTACTGTCTCTGTTTATCCATCTCGTCGAAAGGTAAGTCCATATTCGCAATCCGAGCATCGGTGACTGCCTTCGTGATGTCCATGTAGGCCTCCACCATGACACCGACCACAGCGACGGAGAGGCCAGCACTCATGCCGAGGTTTTGGCCCTACAGAGTCCCCATGGTTAGCAAAGGGCTGTTGCGATAGAGAGAGAGGGTAGATTTCCACTTACCAGGTTGGCAATATCCTTGGGATCTTTGTTGGCCTTTTCGACCGAAGATGTGATATAACTGCTTCCCTCACCAATCATGCTACCCAAGGCAACCAGTGCAGTAACAGTTTTGAAGGCGACCATCTTGCGTCCTATGGGCTCCTCGGCTCTTCCGGCTTGGTAGACGATGAGGCCGTTCGTGACAAGCTTGAAGAGGCCACCCACGATGCTCATCCAGTCATTGAAGGAACTGTTGGATGTTTCCTCGGTCTCCGGCGCTGCCCCTTGCTTTTCGTCGTCTTTTTGGCTGATGCTTCCATAATCTGCCATGACCATCATAACCATAGGATTAGTATCCTCTGGCCTGGATGGTCCGGGATATCTTGCCGCAAGCACTGCTTGGTTCCTCGTGTCTTGGAAGCTGGTGTACAAGGGCTCCATCTCGATCCTTTCGGCCCATCCTGGGCGGAAGGGGGCACAGGCGGATGTCTTGACCTGGTCCAATACCGCAAAGGTCATGAGGTCCAACAGGACGGCTGAGCCATAGGTTGCAAAGTTGATCAGCGAGAACTCCTGCCCGGTCCAGTCCTCCCAGACGTCTGTCAGGCCCGGGATTGTCCAGGCCTCGGTAAGGAGCCCAGGGATGACGTGGATCACGCGGATGATGCAGTCAACTGCAATGAGAATCGTATCCCGTGTGGCGTGGAACAGCGTCCGGGAGGCCTTTTTGATGGCAGAGATGATGATGCCCAGCATTTGCTTGGGGTTGAGCAAGGCCTCGGTGCCGCTGGTGGCGATGTTTTCAATGATTTGACCAAAGGCCGTCAGGAAGACTTCTAGAAGGGCGTCGCCTGTCATGCCAATAGCCTCGGCGAGGGAGGTGATGTCTGGAAGTTTGAAATCAGGCAAAGACTCGGAAAGGCCCTCGCTAACTCCCTCGAGGATCCACGACAGAGGATTGAACTTGAGGATGAGCTTGACGATGGGCGAATTGAGGATTCTCTTGATGAAACGCTCGATTGTCGTTTCTTGACGGGGCGCCTGGGGTTCTTGAAGCCTCTCAACTGAACCAAAGATCAATGTCTCGGCGTCATTGAAAAGGTCTTCGAGGCTTGAGCGATTGATAGCGAGGAATCGCTCGAGGACGGTAAGCGATCCAAGAGCCACATCTTTGAGTTTCTGCACCGGTTGTCAGTTATTTTCCACAGAGCATCATGATGAAGAGTCACTAACGCTTTGAATAGCTGGGATGTGCTTCCCGAAGTCCAGTCCGAAGAATTCCATCATATTGGTATCGAGAACATTGTCAAGGAAACCTACCACGGACCGGACGAGAGCGGCGGTATGTTTAACGACAAAGCTGAGAACCTTGCCCTGGATCCTCAAGTAAATGCGCAGAACCTTGGCGCCAACTTTGACGACGAACTTGACTGTCTGCTTGACAACCGTCTTCAGGAATTCGAGGGCATCACCAATGTACTCGACAGCGACATCAACAGCCTTTTCGATCCACGATTGCTCCCCTCTTTGAACATGAGCACCTTTTTCGCTGGTCTGAGCAGCAGCACCGTGCCACTCGACGAGCGTTGTTTCGGATCCAATGGACGATGAATTGTCCTCCACATTGTAATTCGGGCCACTGTCCCTCGTTCCACTACGCAACGTATCAAACTGGGAAAGCAAACTCGCAGATGCCTCCAGGCGGTCCTCCGACACACCAGCAAACAGAGGCTTCCCAGTTGTCCGGGAGGTCAAAGACATCATATCTTCCTTGCTGCGAATGCTCGACATCATTTCCATGACACGCGAAGACATGTTGATGGAGCAGCTGAAGGGCGTGCTCTCAACGAACCTTTCGAGGCTAAGTTCGAGAGAGGAGATGCCAAGGTGATCGGGCGCTGCGGTGACGATGTCAATCTGGCCCGCGGCGTTGGTTTTGACCACCGTGGGCCGCATCCGGTTGAGACGATAGGCCAGGTCGTTAATCTTGACAAACACTGGCTCTGACTTCAACGATACGGGATACCCTTCAGGCACGGGGTCGCCGGTCGCCTTACTCAAAAGCGTGATGGTGGTGACATACTGGTTTTCCTTGGCTAACGTCCCGGGACCTTGGACCTGGAGATCGGTGGATATCCAAACACCGGTTTTGCTGTCGCGAGCCAGATGAGAGATTTGGTTGTCCCGCTTGGTAGTATAGATGAACTCGATGGCGTCGATCTGCTTGTTGTAGTGGCAAGCAATCTGGGCCACATTGGTCCGGACAGGGAGGCCGGAGCAGTTAAACGTGGGGAGACCAAAGTTTGTCGCGTCTCGCTCGCCCTCGATGAGGTAAAGCTCATCGTCCTCGGAGACGGCTAGGATGGAGAGGATGTACCGGCGTGGGTTAGCAAGCATCGTCTCCTTGCAAGTAACCTGGCGGAAGGTAATGTGCGGGAGGATGACATCGCCCTTGCTGTCGAGGCAGGGGTCGTTGAGATTCTGGAACTGATGGAAGGCAATTCCATTGCCCGCAACCAGGACGTCGTGGGACCTGGGAGTGTCAGTGTACCTATTTTCTAAACGAGGAAAAGGGGGATATCACTTACCCCCAGGAGTTGAAAGAGGTCCATATGGCTGACGGGCTGCTGATTTTCTCAGTGTTGAGCGGGATCAGGCCAAAGGCTTCATTGCGTGCATCATTGAGCGTCAGAACGTGGCACCGGCGCTCAACGTCGGCCTTTTGGCTTGGGGCATCGTGCAGTAAGGTGAGTCCGGCGCGCTTCTTGGCTCCCTTGGAGGCACTCCCAACAATGACAGGTTGCATGTCGACGATGGAGTAGGACTGGGCGCCAAAGGAGATAATCGTCCATGGCGCAGAAGCTGACTGGCTGGGATTGATAGCATAGGTCGAGGCCAAGTGTGTCTCTGTAGTCCTTGTTGCCGCGAAGATGGTGAAAGCGGGCGATCCAGGCACAGCATCTGGGTTAACAACGTTGACCAGTTTGGTAATGACGCGAGGCCCCAGGTTGTTCTGGATGGGCTTCCACTTGAGATCTGAGGCCGTAAAACCCGCCAACTGTCCGTCGGTAATTTGGGCATTCGGTTGCTTGATGCTCGCCCAGAAGACTTGGTGTGTTTCCTCGGATCCCCCTGGCGTGTATCTGACAGATGCTGAAAAGTGAAGATCCTGCTTGATTTCAAGCACGTCAAAGGCCGTGACAGAAACAGAGGCGTTCTCGGCGACCGGAGTGATGTCCAGTAACTGCCATGGGTGAGATGCTTTCTAGACGTGAAAGATACAATATAGGCGCTGCCGTTCAGTCAGAAAGTGAATTCTAGGAGGACTAGGGAAAAGTATCAAGGCCGGTTAAGTTACTTACGCCGTCCGATCCAACAGAAAACACCATGGGCCGCCCGTTGGCATCGTGAACAATGTTCAACGAACTGTTGTCTCCCTTCTGGGTCCGGAACAGAGACGTCGTAATACTGGAAGTGACCAGCTCCGATGCCGACTCAACGACAATGGTGTCTGTCTCGTGTTTTCCGAGGACAACGCTGTCTCCATCCAAGGTCTCGATGTCGATAACCGGAAACGGCACGTGAGTTTGGAGGATAGTGGGCTCAGCCAGTTGGGTTTGTTTCATGGGTGCCATGTTGAGTGCTCAAATCTCGAAACAGTGTAGGATATGAGAATGAAATGATGAGGAGTTCCTGGGAATAGGGAGGAGAGCGGCTCTATATATCTATCTCGTGTCAGATTCTCAGAGAGCCGGCCCTCTCGATTCCATACTGGCTGGTGCCGGATCTCACACCCCAGGACGCGCAGCTGGGCATCTTGCCTCCCATCTTCCCTCAGGGACGTAAAGGTAGCATGCTGGAGGACAAAAGAACCGAAGAAGGGCGTAAGGAGGCGAGACCGCTGCTAAGCTTCGGATGTTGACGAATAAACGCTGCTCATACCCTCAGATTCTGTCAGCTCAGCCATGACAAACTATTGTCACTCTATTGAACCATCCAGCTCGAACCATCAAGGCCTTTCAGCGCAGCCGACGAAAACAAAAAGGTCGGTCTATTGACTCCAGCTCGCCCACAGCAGAATATCAATACCCAGTTGGGCAATCCCCGCATCGATTGCTGCAATCACCGGGCGGTCCGTATGACCAAACTCGCATCCATTCTGGCAGCAGACAAGAAGGGTACTTTGACGCCGTTCCCCATCACGGGCTTCACTATGTGTGCTTTGATTCCGCCGTTGCTTCGTTGTTCTGGACTGATCTAGACTCCAGCCGAAACGGCGACGCCCCCGTCTCTCGTCGGGCTGTCTAAGACATGCGGATGAGGCTGGAAAGCCATGCAACGATCATGGAATAGGCCAAATCTCCAATCCTTCAAGTATTGTTAAACCATATCGGTGTCTGAACGTCGTGTTCGAGACGTGTCACCTCGTCAACTGACAGATAATGCATGAGCTGAATGACTAGCACGAAGCTGAAGTGCAGAAGGGGATCGGTCTCGCCAAGAGGCCCCATGCACTATCGGATCTAGTTCCCTTTTTCGTCGTCAGCCCCATAAAGATGTTCTAGATCATCAGATGCAAGCAAATCTTCGGCATTGGTCTCATCCCGTTACTGGTGATTTACATCACGCTGCGCTAATGCTTTTTTGTGCTTCAGCAGCAATATTCCCACATACTGCGCCACAGTCACGGCTAGTGCTGTGATTCCAAGTGCGGCTCCCATGGGCTTCTGAGAAGAGCTGAGGAGGCCAACGGCCGGCCTTCGAATCGCTCCCTCCCAGCTCCCGCCAACACATTTTGACATAGGTCGACTTAAGAGCAGATCTCCAAGTCCTGTCGTGCTTATTAAAGGGTGCCAGTCTTCAGTTATCCGCTTCTTCATTCAGCATCCCTTCTCAGTTCTTTCAAGCACCCTTCACCACAACCCAACTTGACAATCCAACTTTTCGTCTGCTGCCCACCAGATCCAACATGGCACCACGCAGTTCGGACCCTGACACCCTTAAGGGATATGACATGGTAATCACTGTGTCTCAGGATGCCATCAACAAGCAGTTCCAGGAACTTTACGACAGAGAAATTCCAAGCGCCTTGATGCCTGACCCTGAGGACCTTGAGGGCTTTGAGACACTTCCAGCGGCCAAGCACTACATCAACCACCAAGTCAAGATCAATCCCCAGACATTGATCGAGTGGGATACGCCGGGCTTTGAGGACATTCGGCCCGAAGTGCGTCCTAACGATGGCCTGTTCTTTCTCGAAAGCGACAAGTGGATTGAAGGCGAGATCGATGCGCCCTTTGTCACTTTTGGCGAGGAGGAGGGGAACTATCGTTGCGTGCGAGTCAACTTGAGATTCAAGTCCGGAAAGCTCCACTACTCAATCAATGGCCACCAGGTCAAGGCCGATCTTGGTGGCAGCACCCTGAGCTGGCTTACCGATCTATCTCACAAGGAGGTCGGAAACGTGATGCAAAGTAAGTTCCAGTCGGAAACAAGAAAACCAATGGCGTACTGAACCGTCCAGATAGACATTGTGGCCTTGTCGAAAAAGCGCGAGAGTCACACCCTTGTTGCCCAGCCTGTACTCGACAAGTTCCAGGAAGTCAGCGAGCAGAACTACACAGTTACCGCCCTCTTCTGTCTCTTCCAAAGCACCAAAGTCGTCAACAGCTTCAAGTTCATTGACTTCAAGGGCGTCAACAAAACGCAGACCGCAGCCTCAAATGAAGCTGCTAACTTGCTGTCTTCCTACTTTCAGGCGTTGACTGAGAGATCCCAGATCGCGTCGACGCCCAATAATCCCTTCGTCCTCGGATACGGCCTCACCCAGGAGCTTGCGGCTCAGACGGCCGAGCAGAAGGCCAGGGCAGAGAACGTCCCCTACCTGGTCCCGAAACGGTTCGATCTTTCGGTGACGAAAGGGGATGGCGACTACTCAAAGGGCGTCATCAACTACTGTATCCTCACTCGCAGACCCAGCGGTGTCTCGGAGAGCAACATCAGCATTAAGGAGGATCCCGGCGCGGGATTTTGGCAGAATGGAAACACGCCTTTCAAGCGCGTCCGAGCCGATGGCATGTCGAGTGGTGCAGATGGCGTTATGGCCTTTTCTCGGGGCATCTTTCGTGACTTCTGGCTGAAGGAGCAGTTTCTGAAGTATTTCAAGGTCAACACGACCGAGCTTGCTGAGATTTTGATTCCGGAAGGCGACAATGTGGCGAGAGAGACATGGGGTCGAGGTCTCTGGAAGAATGATGAGACCATCAGCGTCGATGGTACCACGAAGCTTACCCTGAAACAGGAATTTGCGTTCAACGAAATGCGGTGCCATGAAATGGACGTGGACCGTATGATTCAGACCGAAGAGCTGAGCACTTTCCTCAAGGTGGTTTTGCAGGCTTCAAAGGCGATTCCGGGGATGGAGCTGAAGTACAACCAGAGGCGGCTGGCCAACGGCGAGGCACCTGTCCTTTGAATTAGCTCTCTTCCCAATATGCTGACAATTTGACAGGAGTTGCCGAGGCCATCTTAACGTACACTAGTGACGTGCAGCAGAACCCTGCCATCGATAAAGCGTCGGATCAACAACGCAGGTTGAAGTTTGATATTGAATTGAAATCGCTGGTGTCCATAACACAGCAGGCATCTGGCATCTGCAATATCAACCGCCTTGCTGAGGACAGTGAGTAGTTTTGCTTCTTTGAACGCGCAGGACTCTGGCTTACCCATGGATGGCAGAAAAACGACTCCTCAAATGGGTTGCTCTGCCGCCAACTATTATCGTCGATATCCTGAATGATCGCGATTACTTCGAGCGCGTCTTCTCCGAATGGCGCGACGCGCGGCGTGCCGACGTTCAGATCACCACCCGTGCCGGATTTGACATGCACCCTGCTGGCGACACCTGGAAGCTCAACCTCATCAAGGACAAACCACGCACAACAATCCCTTTGGGCGACGAGGAGTTGCCGCGACAGACGATTGGCCCAGAGACGTATAGCACCTTTGAGAACATCGGTGGTGTTGAGAAGATGAGGAACTTGAATGAACGCAGCAAGGAAGATGGCGTCATTGTCGAGCTGTCCAACCACGAGATGTTCAAAGAGTTCGGCACGCCGAAGGGCATGGATGGGTTCGCAAAGCCAGCCCATCAGTGGGCTTCTGGCTTTGAGAGCAGCCTCGAGGCCAGCATGGCGGCGCTTGCGAGCAGTCTCCAGACGAAGCTCATCCTACCGGCGGGCAACGTGTTCGAGTTCAAATCGCTGAACACGGACTCAGAGGGTCATGTGTACTCGTTGATTACGTACAAGAAGGCCAAGGTGTCGCAGACCTGAGCAACTTGGGAGGTGATGACCTGATGGGGGTGGAGGAACCTAGAAGGAGGCCTGTGATCGTTTGTGTGGGTGTGTAGTGAAGTACAGTAGAATCCCCTGCAACTGCATCCTCCAGGTACTGCATATACGCTAGTTAGTGCATAGGATTTTGCTGGCTGAATTAATTTCCAGCTACAACTGCATAACTGCATACTGCATACTGATCTCGGACAATTTTTGGTGCGTATGCACTTACAAATTCGGTCTTGAGTAGAGAAATTTATAGTACGGGGTCGGATTTTAGTATCTCGGCCACTAACCGATTGCCCATTTGAGCCTAGCGCTATTTCAGGAACTGCATATCCGCCATTTAGTGCATAAGTTTTCTGGTGCAGGATTACATGCAAAATCAGGGGGCGATACTGTAGGTAGTCAATATTAGTTGTAGTGACCGACATCGGTACCTTACCTTAGGGTTGGGCGCTAGACTAGGTCCCACTGTCCGTCGAGTCTTATTTGTTAGTGCAATCGGGGCATTTCCATAGACCCAAAACCTCAGTACCGTATCATGCATCTCGCAAAGCTGCCTACGGCCCACCGCTTTGAGAATGACTGGGTCTAAGCGGTGCGGGTTTGCCGCGAACTACTTGTAGGCGTGGTTGATGTGGCCCCGGAGGACTGAATCCAGATCCCCATATGTCAATAGATCCAACTAGTGGCATCGGAAGCGCTAACCGTTCTGGACAGATGCATTCTATTGGAAATCTAAAAGAGCGTTGAGGCTGACAAGTAACCAGCTGAACGGTGGGATTTTGAGGGCGAGGGTGACATTGACGATGTGAGCTGAAGGATGCAAAACCCGAAACGCCTATCGGCCAAAACGAAGCTGAAGGATATGTGCCCCATCATGGCTGGCTGATGATCTGATATCTCGAGACATGGCCTAGGATGATCTCGTAGGTTGGTGGTCTCGCGTGGGCATATGTTATTGATATATCGGGGTAAGGACGGCGAATCTAAGGAAGTCGTCGCGTCGGACCTTTTGCAGAAACGACAGCGAGGAAAACATTCCCGATCATCCCACCTGTTAGCACGCAAGTGTTCCACTTCCCAGTTTCCAAACCTACACGAATGGCTTCAGCCAAGCTTCATGAAACTCTACTAATACACTATTCCCTTTGAAGTTTGACTTGTTGTTAGTTCTTCCTACACCGAAGGAATGATATGATCACCTTGTTTAGCTGATGCCATCTCGATCACCTCACCGCACTCAAAGCGGCCTAGGACTTGGAGAAGAAGGCGAACTTCACACTAGAAGTGATAAAACCCAGTCACTACCAGTGCTAGATTTGGTGTTGATCGACGACACCAGCGGGGTTTTGACATATGCATGGAGTTCGGTTCCTCGCAATCCAAACCCTGATTGTCAAATGTAAAGGGGTGATTCGGATCACGCACCCTCACAATACTTCAACGATTTCTAATTCACCTTCCTTCTATATCTGGACTTGACTACGTTGAATAGTGCAATGAAACTCCTGAGTCTTCGGAAAACGGTTAGCGGCCGTTCTTGAAAAGATTCAACGAGAAAAAAGTCGGCGTGTGATGACCACTTTCAGTTAAACCCGTCTCACTTTCAAAGAAGATGCGTCCTTCAAAAATCTACAGTGACAAGGTTGATAAGATCCAGGCCTTGGTTATCGACCGAGCAAAATATCATCGGTATCGATAGATGGTTGATGATACTATACCGTGTAATGACGTTGATGGCCAACTCTCTCCACCATGGCGCTGTGGGATATGGTTATTTGAGGCTTGACTACTCTCCAAGGAATCTCTGGCTCTGGAGTATAGCGTTGAGGTAGCTTAGACGTCAAAGTAGCTGGCTTGATTCCAGGAAGAACTGTTTTGGTAGGAGATATCATCATCCTACCTATCTGTGAAGCCAATCGGCGTGGTGCCGTGTCATGTCGTGCATCCGGAAGAGTCTAACCAGGGGCTGTGCCACCTACCACCTCGCTTGGGTGAGCATAAACCCCCCGTACCAACCATCCACTACCAAGAAACGGCGGGTTTGCAATGCTTCGAACCAAGGAAGGAGGAGCTGTATACCTAGGTAATAAATATAGTGAAGGGAAGTAGTCGCACTATCCCGTGTTTAATATCATCCACACAATGAGTTATGTTTCTGTCAGCAGTTGTTCCTTCCCTGGATGGGCAGTCGAAAGGTATCTAAGCAGCGATGGACAGGAAATCGGGAATTGAAAAAGAGCGACAGTAGGTAGGTGTCAGTGATCTTCAATCCCCCTTATTCAGTCATTTGATCGTGCCAATGATCAAAGGACGATCTAAAATCGAAACCACAAAGCATCGCCCTTGTCTCCCAGAGTTGGGCGGTGGGGAAAACATGATTTCCATAGAAGGACAAGAGTCCTCGTAGTGAGACATTGCAATTCATTTAGGATGCTCACACAAAGACGGAGCGGACTGAATTGAGTAGGTACCTAAGTAATGTCTAATCCCACACTCCCACTGCTGGCTTTCTCGTGTATTTTCATTCGCCATTGTAATTCCCTGAACAAGTGATGAAGACAGAGAAACCTGTCGAGTCTATGTATGCCAAGGTAGTCAAGGAAGAAACCAGACACCACTCAGCCGTCAATAGGAACAGCATCAGGGTACCTCCTCCCGGCAATCTCAAACTTTTTCAACGTCTCATCAATCTTCTTCAAGTCTTCGCTAGTCAACTCGATATCGACGTTATTCTCCTTGACCCTCTCCGCGGTAGTCGCACCAGGGATCGGGATAACCGTCGGGTAACCAGGCTTCTTGCTCAGTGACTTGACCCAGTTGATGGCCAGCTGCGCGGGCGTGTATCCCTTCTTGTTGGCCAACTCGTTCAGCTCGCTAACGAGCTGGATGTTCAAGTGGAAGTTCTCCGGGTAGAAGCGAGGATAATGCCTCCGGAAGTCGTCCGCGGCCAGATCGTCAAGCGTCTTGATCTGACCTGTGAGCATGCCCTGGCCGATGGGCGAGTAAGCAATCAACGGGATGCCAAACTCGGCGCAAGCCTCGGCCACGCCGTTCTCAAGCGTGTGCGTCGCCCAAAGGGAGATCTCAACTTCCACCGCAGCGATCTTGGTGATCTTGACTGCCTTGCGGATCGTCGCGGCCGAAACCTCGGAGAGACCAATGCCGCCAATGATGCCCTTGCTGACGTACTCGTCCTCGAGGTACTTGAGCGTCTCCTCGAGCGGCACCTTGGGGTCGATGCGGGCGGGCTCAAAGATGTCGATCTTGTGGGTGCCGTCCAGGTCGGCGAGACAGGCGTCGATGGAGCGCTTGAGTCCCGCAGGCGAGCAGTCGGGGATCATCTGCGGGAAGAGAAAGGCGCCCTTGACGGAGAGGACAACCTTCTCGGCGTCTTCGGGGTACTGCTTGAAGTAGGCAGCCAGAAGCTTTTGCGTGTTCCAGTCAGGCGAGCCGTAGAATTCACCGGCGTTCCAGAAGTTGGCGCCGGACTCAAGGGCGGCGCGCATGGCCTTGAAGGCTTGCTCTTTGGGGGTGGGAGGGTTCTTGGTGCAGAAGCCTGGGGGTGCGTTAGTTTGACTTGATTATCTCGGCAGGGACTGTAAAGGTGGGGTCACGTACCCATGAGGCCGTAGCCAGTGGGACCAACTTGCTTTCCGACGAGCTGAGGCATGGTTGCGATGTTGGTTGTTTGTGAGGACAAGTAATGCTCCTGAGAGTCAAAGTGGGCTTTGAGGTCGAAGTAGGTTGAGCTGATGAAGTCGAGTGAAGTCTTGTGATACTGATGCTGATGATGAGTGAGATGAGGATGGGGATAAGAAGTCCTTGTGTCTCTTGGGGTGGCCTGATTTATATCTGCGGCGTGGAGGACTTGTGGTCATGAAATTTGAGGGATCAAGGTAGACGGAACTTTACAAACCCAGTGTCAGACTTGATACCGAATTCGGACGTGTGTTGTTTGGTTTCTATTGCAGCATAGGATTCCTCATGTGCTCCTGGCGGATTCTGCAGCATGCAGGCCTCAAAAGAAGCGGAAGGGACCACTTGGTCCATGGCGACTGGAGATAACGCGCGTATGTTGAGTCCAGCCTTGGGTCCGTTGGTTACCAATCTCTCGGGATGGAGAAACAAACAAAAAAGCTTGATAATAGTTGAAGTGTTCTAAGTAGTTGGAAGAAGCTTTGCCACTATGTGAAATATCGTCAGTTTAGTCGTCAGCTATCGCTGTGCTGCTTTCGTTTTGGAAGCCCATTGAGAGCTTTGTCCGAATCGGGAAACTGTTCTGTGATTGGTCAAATGCTCGGGTTCGTCATGAATTCCAGAGCGACGGAGTGACGGAGTGACAGTCGCGCCATTGGCGGCCGCTCCGAGCGAATGAATGTAGGTTGGTCTTGACTGTTACCTTACCCTCGCTTACCTAACAATCTTCGAAGCCTTGAAGGGCTGATCCAACCCCGCGGATGCCTTTGTCATCAGCGGTGAATTGCTCGTACGTACCTGTTCGGAATGTCCACTGCGGTGTCCGGGAGCGCGCGGGATCTCGTCGTCGTCGTCAGAACTCTGATGAGGGACGGACAGGGAGTCCATGTACATCATACTTGATTGGCCGGTTGCAATTTAAGGTACAAAGTGTGGAACTTTTGCTGTGGAGCTGCCTAACGCATCCCTAAATGCGGTGGAGCTTGGGGTAGGCCCAGCTGTTTAAGTGCATATCCCTACCGAGTATTCATCAATCAGGAGAACAAGGTGATTCAAAGACAGCCACAGTGTCGTGCCGCTCTGTGCCATTGGCCAAAGTCACACGTTCATCTCCTATGCCCGGCACTTGTTAACGGGAGATTTGTCAGTCAGTTTCCCATGGCTGAAAGCTTGCAAAAGGTCCTCGCACCAGCCCAAGGCTGAAGAAGCGAAGCCACAAGTCCCTACCACACTGCTCTGCCCGCTTCTTGGTACCCAGCTGGGAGGGCTCGCTCTCCTTTGTCTCAAGACAAGACATATCGGTTTCCTTTCCGACGAGGCCGGTGAACCATCCTTCTGTCTGCACATTTACATGTTCTGGAATCCGTACACTCGCATACATTACACCCTCTTCTGCGCGCCATCAATGTAACGGACTGCAGAATCCCCTTATCATTCTGATTCATCTTACTCCTTCAACCTCACCTTTTTTTCTTCTTCTGAATCCTACGATTCCTCTCTGATATTGACGATCCTGACCGTTGAGCAACCTTCACTCATACAAAACACATTTCACAATGGGCAAGGGGTTCCAGTTCATAGACTCGACCAAGACCGATAGGGTCACCAGGAGACTGGTTCGAAGTCACGCCATGAAGGGCAAGAATGTCGGCAAGGTGCTTCACCGTCGATCAAGGCTTGAGTTAGATCTACATGCACCCCGGCCGTCCAAGAAAGCATGCACATCCACTGCCTGTAACCTTCTCCCCCAGCAGGGACAGCAACCCACCAGCGCCAGCACCAGCACTGGCAGACCGAGTAGCACCAAGAGTAGGAGCAAGAGTCCAGAGGAAACCCCTAGTCCTAGTGACGGCTCAAGCTCCACGGGAAGCAGTAGCTGTAGCTACATCACCACTCCAGCTTCGAGTGTCACCGATCTTACCAGCACCGATTTCCTCTTCCTCGACGATCTGGACAACCTTGACTGGTTGGCCGACATCGAGAATCACGATCTTGATGGTTACATTGTGGATACCCTCACCTCTCCGCCGGTGGACATGTCGTTCCAAGGGCAGCAAGTACAACAGTCGTCGCTTATTCTCCAAGCACACACCCAGAAAGCGCTCAGCCCAACACTGGGAGCACGAGACAGCCTATTCACCCTTGCCTTCCCCGTTCAGGCAACCCCACAAAGTCAATATGTCATCAGCCAATGTACGTCCTGTTAGTGTATCCCTTCACCATGTCCCACACTTACTAACACTTACCCCTATCTAGTCTTTGGCATTGTCATTGATGCACTATATCCTCCCCAACTGGTCCGAGGTGCTGCGAAGGCTTATGATTATTGGATTGGCACTCTCTTCCAGGACAGGACCTGTAAGCCAAGCCTCTCTTCACTCCAGCTCATCACTCTCCCCTCCTTTCAGCAATACGAGTGAGAACCCTAACTAAGTGTTCCCCGCTAGCTTTCCATTGTGCCATAGCCCTAATGGCTGCCCTCAGTGACTTTTTCTTCGGTGATCAAGCCCTGACACCAGACGCCATCTACCATCTGAGCCAGGCCATCCACATGGTCAACCAGACTCTGGAGACTAACGGCGCCTTGTCCGAGTCCAACCTCGCCGTTGTCAACTTTCTTGTCATCCAAGAGCTGTTAAGAGACTCATTCAAGTCCAAGGCCGAAGTCCATTTAAAGGGTCTCCAAAGAATGCTAGAGCTACGTGGTGGGTTGAACTCGCTGGGGGAGGACAATCCTCTAGGTATCAAAATAAGCAAGTAAGTCGCCGGTCTGGCATGAATCCTGTTGATCCTCTCATCCTTCATCCTCTCCCTCCCAATCCTTCGTCATCTTGCTTAACCACCCAACAACAACAAGACCACTAACATCTCCTCTCCCACCTTACAGAACAGCAGTAGACTATGCCCTCCACCGCGGCACCCCCATCCCCGCCCCGTTCTACCGGGACCGCATGTCTTCCATCCGCGCCCGTCTACTTTCAGAAGGCTTCATCCTTTCTTCCCCTCCCTCCCCACTTTTCTCCTTCTTCTCTCCCCTCTCACCACCATCATCGTCATCATCCCTGTCGGGTCCCGGTAGCCTCTGCAGCGTCCAACAACAGATCCAAATCCATCCCTTCCTCTCGCAAATCCTCTCCGACGTCCTGTCCATCACCACCCTCCTCAACTCCCCGTTCCTCAACTTTCGGTTCGAGCCACACACCCTCCAAGAGTTTCTCGTGTCGGTGGGGTGTCGGTTAATTCGCTTTCGGCCACTATCTTATTACCAAACCCAAAACCCCAAGAAAGGAAAACGACCACCACCACCATCAACAGCAACAACAACAACAACGCAAAAATCCCGTATAGAATCAGCCATCCACCTTGGTCTGATCGCTTTGACCACCACGCTCTTCCTGCAATTCGGCCGTCGTCGCTTCTTGCGCTACGAATTGGTAAAAGACTGCATGACCAAGTTGATATCCGAGTGGGATTACTGCTCATCATCATCATCATCATCATCTTCTTCTCCTGCAGATAATGTCGAAAACCAAACCCTCCTCTGGCTCCTCCACATAGGCGGCATCTCGGTGCTAGCGGGGCCAGAAGAACAAAAGTGGTTGGCGCCCAAGGTGCAGGAGTTGGCGTGGGGGGTCATGGGGATCTTGGACTGGGAGGGATCGGGATCGGGGGGCGTCAAGGAGTGTTTGTTGCGGTTTCCTTGGGTTGATTCGTTGCATAGTGAGCCGGGGAAGGCCATGTGGGATTCTTTGGGGGTTATGGGGATGGTGATTGTTTGAGTTAGGGGGTTTCTTTTGTGTGGGGATAAGGTTTTGTTATGGGTTCTTTTTTTTTCTTTTTTTCTTTGGGGGGCCGCCGGAGTTGAGGCTTAGAGGAGCAAACAAACGTGGTGCAAGATAAATGGCGTTGGTGTCAATGTTGATCCTTGCTTGTGTGCCGGGTTGTGGAATGTGGAGGACTTGGTTGTGACGGTTTAACCGGTTGATTTGCCCGTCTTTGAATAGTGAGATATTGAGTGATGATGTGTTAGATGGATGAATGGCGGGCGTTTGTTGTTATATGAGGTTGAAAAGGGTTTTTTTCTTCTTCTTGGTGCTGGGTTTTGCGTATGTGATATATCCATACCGCTGCAAGGTCTCTAGGGGCAAGTTTTAGACGGTGTTGTTTTGGTTATGCTCCAACAACAAGAAGTACATGCTTTTGCTGACTAGTAGTTATGACTTAGTTCTGTGTGAAGTTTTTGTGAAATAGGGTTTGCATATAAGTGGAATAAAGAGGGTGTAAAGGAACCGAAAGGTATATTCCTCGGGAAATTAGTGAATGACTGTATTAGACATGTCGTCCTTAACTACCCTCCCAGCTTAATTCATGGTTATATTCTCATATGCTCGATGCATCATTGGCCATGGGATCCGTGGGATCAGTTGGTTGAATCTCATTGAAGATGTTGACTCAGTGGTAGTCTTTGTAAAGTGGAAAACGGGCTGATCGGAAGAGGAACTGTAGTCCAAAGACTTGTCTCAACTGTGTCATACCCAAAAGTTCCCAGGTCATTGTCCACAACTACTATTTTACCATTCTGTCAACCCTTGCCATCGCCGAACTGGTGGGCTTTTAAGTCGTTCTCCCATAACGATCATGAAAGACTGTTCACTCCCGCTCATGCAGTGTTTCTTACATACGTACGCGACATCCCTCATTATGCAGTCCTATGGCCTTGCAGTATGATTTCAGCCATACTGATTGCAGTATCGAAATTTGATGCGTACTCGCCTTCACTCGAAAACGCAGCCCACTGACATGCAGGAGATGTTTGAGACGCCCATGGATCAAGTTTCTTCGATGGGTTGTCTTCACCAACAACCTGTGAGTTTCTTGCTACTTGGGCTGCGGATGCATTGTGTCCACAAGGCAAGCCAACAACCGTCCGAAACATGCTGTAGGAGATTCGCGTTGAATGGATTCCTAGACCATTGACTGGCATTCCAGGGCTATTTACATACAGACTGAAGCTGAGAGTGGGCGAAAGAAGGTCGGGTTCAAACCTCGCCGAGGTCTGGCACACATAGCAGCTGGCAGCCAAGAGAAAGCAGGAGAAGGTAATAAGATCAAATGACAACACCTCAAGACATAGAATTTTACACGAACTTTGAAGATAGGGTTGGCGACGACTCCCGCAGTTAACAGAGCGAGTGATATGTGTCTCAGGAAGGTGCCGACAGTAAGGTACGTGCCCGGCTAAGTAGAGTATACTGATGGCTGCCGATACACGTAAGGTGAGAGCGAGAACTTGCACTTTGCACAAAATCAACAAAATGTTGGACTGGGTATGAATAGTCATTCGGAACTGACAATTTTCCAGTTATGCGGTGCGAATACGTTCATCAACCACAACTTGGATATGAATACACGATGAGCGCATTCAAGAAGCCACAAATGATTTTCACAATGTGTCGCCTACAAACCCGACGATGCAAATGAAATGACCAAAGACCACAAAACATCCCACACAAACGACGATCTGGAAGCCCCGGCCCAGAACAATTTCTCCCGGCCATAATGCCACAACCTCAACAGCCGCCGTCATCAAGAAATGAAAGATCCCTCAACGCATCCAGGAACCCAACTACCTCCACCCACAACACCCCATGATCATTTCATTTCCTCCCATCCACCCCCCCAACCTCATATCCCCCATCAGCATCCACAACCTCCACACTCAGACTCGACCTCCTATACCTCCCCCACCCCCCCAAGCCAGGTGAATCCGCCAACCCTCCTCCATCGTCCTCCCCCTCCCCCTCTCGTGTCCCCAAATGAAAGGTCCCACTAACCCCACCGCAAAAACTCGACCCCCTCCTCCTTTGCATGATCGACAACGGAACGGGATGCGGAATCTCTTCCGGCGCCGGGTGCGCAGACCCAGTCATGCCAACATCCACCGAATTCCCGCGCCCGGCTTTGCACAAAGCGTAGTCGCCCGAGTCAAAGTACTTGCGCTCTCTGAGATGACGCGCGAAGCGGGTGGTCACTGCGTTGGTGGTCGCGTTGGGACCAGTGCTTGTTATGGTTGCCGGTTGGAGAGAGGAGCCGGAGTTTGTAGGGGTGGTGTAGGGGGTTGTTGAAGTGGAGGAGGGGGCTGGTGTGGAGGGAGGTTTGGATGCGAGGTTAGAGGGAAGACGACCATAGAGGCGGAAGACGCGTAGGTCCTTTTCGGAGAGGGACTGGTTGGGTTATTTAGTAGATGATCATGAATGTGGATGGGGTGGAAAGGGGATAAGATTGAAAAGGGGGGAGGGGTAGGGGACTCACGGATGTGTCGAAGCCCTGGGTTGGAGGAGCAGCCATTTTGGGAGTTATAAAGGTATGCGTGTGCCGTTGCTTTGTGTTGTCAAAGCCCTTGTGGGGTAAATACTATTCTCGACGATTATGATGCTAACTTGATGTAAATGTACTCCGTTCGTTCGTCGAATCGTAAGATACGTAGTACTCGTAAGTCGTGTTATGTGTCTAGCACTAATGTAAAGGCACTGTGGGTGGTCTCGTCATACTATTATACCCAATAGTCCAGAGGCTCAATATTCTGGGGAAAGAGCAGCCGTTCAGGTCCCCTGGGTCCGTGGGTCGGATCGGAAAATAAAGTGAAATTGTCGAGGTGATCGGATAGAAAAAAGATGGGACGGAAAGCGATGAACAAATTCTAGTAAGATAAACCAACACTGACGTCGATGTGAGAGTTGTGTTTGCTTATCCAACCAAGCCGGCCACCCACCACTCTGAATCATGAACTCTTTTATCGCTCAGAAAGATAAATCAGGTGGAAGAAGGACGGAGCCGCCCATTTGTGTGACATGCAGGCCGCTTCTTATTCTTTTTATTTCCCTGCTTCTCACCATCAAAGCCCTCTTTATCTCAACGGGTAAGGTATCCCGTACCATGGTTGCTTCCTCGACCCCACCTCCACCCGAAGCAAGCCAGACAGCGAGTAAATTCCCGAGCATAAACAAAGGAAGCCCAGCCAAGTTCACACACCAATCCCGATATGCATCTGAGCTTCACCTACACTACACACAACTCCCTCCCCACGATCATCACTCCTCCATCTAGACCTTCCATGTGGATAGATGAGACGCAATATGTAGACCATTCCTAAATCGGCCCATTGATCTGCTGATTCTAGTACGTTCGACCCTGCAGGGACCCTTGATCGATCCTCAAGGACGCCAGCACGGAGATGCAACAAACTGCACGGGCGACCCGTGCGGTGATGTCGTGGAACGCGTTGAGTGACCCCCTCCACTTCAATCTGCATCTTGATTGGCTGGAGGGGCCGTGCAAGTAGTGATGGTTTATTTCTGAAAAATGGAAATTCAGAAATTTACGCTAGTGTAATTGATCCGTGCACACACACCCACATCTACCCTCACCCAACCACCTTCTTAATACCCGTATAGAACCAACCTATATAATTTAGGTGTATATAATCCTTTGAAACTTTTGTAATCCTTTTATAATACTTCTTTTTTTTTTTAAAGCTAAGCCAAAATTATCGTTCGCTCACACAGACCAGCCAGCATATGGCATATGTACGACCCAAAATATGGGATTTATGTGGGGCATGGGCACGTGCACGATTACGTGTGAAAAAAGGAACGCGTTTCTTTCCTTCGTTTTCCTTACTTTTCCTTACGGTAAATATTCCTTGAATTTCCCTGCCACCACTACGTGTAAGTCGTCAACTCTCCACTTTCAAATTCCGGACTTGAATTCTGATAAGTTGACGTCCTCGTGACCCATCTTCTACTTACCAGATCCTCCCGAACTGGAGGAGACCCATCACCTCCTTGAGACACACACACACACACACACACACACACACACACACACACACACACACACACACACACACACTGGACACCAACTCATCTCCATACAAGAAACTCGCTCAGGCGAATCTACAGTACCTACAACTGCAAATCCCCCACCGGGTCCGGAAAGGACTTCCGGCGCGGGGTTCAAGAGATAACCCGCAACACTACCTACATACAACTCTATGTACATGTGTAGTATGCTATTTTGAGATGCGCTTGCGTCGTCGACACAGTAGACACAGTTAATGGTGATACGGGTAAGTAGTGTGTGTATATAACTCGTGCGTCAGGTCGCTGATGATCTCTGGCGGCCCCATATACAGAGTGCCACAAAGCGTTGCTTGTACCGGTTCGTACCGGGTACCTGACAAGGCGGGGGAGGGGGTCTTTTACCTTTCCTCGCGATCGCAAGGTAGTGTAGTATTAGGTTCAAGCAATTATATCATATCATGACATCCTTCATTCAGAGCCTTTATTGTCACGCATCAAATATGCCAATCGGCGATCATCCCATCACCCACTCTGAATCTCGCGGACCTTCCAGAAAGACTTCGACACCCTCAAGTTTATGAATTCAAGATGTCCTCTCGAAATTAGAAACCCCCCCCCTCCCCCCCTCCCCCCCTTAACTTTTTACCCCAAAAGCATTTGGGTGTTAATATCCATTTTTTTGTTCTCGAGTTTGAGTTTGAGTGTGACTTTTGGGCTAATAAGGACAACGAGGTAGAGTATCCCAGACCTTCAAGTCCACACTATAAACCCATGTTACCAGATCCTGTCATTTACCTTACCTACCCACCAGTAAGAAAGTCATATCTCCAACGGTTGTGTACCACTCTACTTTTCATCACTCGTGCCTACCACAAGATGAATTCGATCCCTGGATGCACAACCTCATCTGAATACTTATCGACTGTGTTTTGGTGTTACAGCCATCGAATGTCATTTGAAGACTTACCATTACCCTCAGCATCTAGAAAGACGAAAGAAAAAGTACTGCTTCATTAAAAACGCCTAACATCCTATGCACAGAAGGTAGAAAAAAAAAGAAAAAAAAATCAACCACCGATACCCCAAAAAACCGATCCTTGACTCCTTAGCTCCCAGCTCCCAATGCATTCCATGGAAACCCTCAAGTTCCTAAATCCCCAACCAGCGAAACGAGCAAGCAGCAGCACCTAATAGTACCTATAACGCCCGATTGCCATTCCCATTCTCATTTCCTTCCCGTCCCTCGCTACCCAATCCATTCCATGCTGATCCAAGAATCAAAACTCCGTCTTTTGAAAACCAGAACAGCCCAGAGAGAATCCCGCCTCCAAACTCCCAAACACCTCGCTTTCCCTAGTACCTTTTGTGTTTTGCAAGGTCCGGATATAGACCACAGATACAAAATATGATCTAACCCAAGACGAAATGATACGGCAGTTGGAAGACCAAAACCGCAGCACCGATGAGACGCCTACAGCAGTCCCATCGCCTCCTTAAAGTTTCTTCCACCCCCTCCTATCCCACTCACGCTTCCCTTCGCTTTTCCGATCATCCTGCTCTTTTTCTCATCTCATCACATCTCCTCCAGTTTATTATCATCCTCTTCCGCAATTTACTCTTCGTCGGCAATTTTCCCTCCCTACGAGGCATTCCCATTCCCAATAACATCCGAGAACAACAGCAGCGGCCACTGTCCACCCCCGGCTCCAACCACAGCTGACTCCGCCGCCGACACTCCCAGCCCATCAGCTCCGTCTCCCGGTCCGTGGCCAGCTCCGCCATTAACATGCGCATGCGAATGGTCGACCATTCCGGCCCCCGACACGTCACCCGGCCTGGTTGACCCCAGAGTTAGTAGCGCATTAGCGCTGTACCGCTCTTGGGAATCAGCCATGGCGGCCGCCCAGTCATGCCATGCATTATTGTTGGGTGCATTGGAAGCGACTGATGCTACGGCAAACTGCGGGTGAACCTGTGGTCGCCATTCTTCGGCTCCGGTACCCGGTTGGCCTGTTGTAGAAACGTGCTGGGTGGCTTGAGAAGCGAAAGCTATTAGAGGGTTGATGGCGGAAGAGGTTTGGTCCATTACTGCGGCAACGGTTTGAGGGGGTGCTGTTGATGAGGTTGGGGTGGCTGTTGCGTAGAGGTATTGCACACTGCCGCCGGAGGGGTCGTAGGCTGCTAGGCTAACGCCGTTGCTGGTTTGGTGGGCGTCGGCGCTGTTTTCATTCACAGACATGGTTTGGTAGGGGGTTGCTGAGCCATCGTAGTACCCGGTTCCGTTTGTGCTGACGCTGCTGCGGTGGTCATTGGGTGTGACCGAGTGACTGGACGCAATACCGTTGCTGTTGAGTGGTTGCTTGAATGGTAAGAGAGGCTGCTGCTGGAATGGTGATGCTGATTGTTGTTTGGCTATGGTCTGGTCGACTGACAGTCCATCCTTACGGCTCATGTCGCGTTCGATGCGGGTGATGGTCTGCTTGATAATCGTGTCCAGGGTTGTTGCTAGACGGTTTCCGGTACCTGTTAGTCGACCAATCTCGCTGATAATTTCGAGGCCCAAGACCATATCTGCCCTTAACGTGGCCATCTCCATATGTGTGATTTCATGTCTCCTTTCCCAGTTTGCGACGAGAATCGTCAAAGTTGAGGCGACGTATACCGACAACTGGTACCATGTTGTGTCCAGAGACTTGAGTTTCAACAGCTCCCCTACCACCTTCAATAGCTTCCGAGCTGTCTGCTCGCATATCCTTGTGTTCTCAGCACAGAACTTGGGGTCCTTTTCTAGACAAACCGACGGATGTCTAAGACAAAGCTTAAACTCGAGACTGATGGCCTGGGTATACAGTGCAAACACCAAGTCGGTCGGCTGACACTTTTCCACTCGCAGACAGTCGGGTAGTTCATTCGTTAGCTTGCGCATTCCAGCCTCAAGTTCGGCGACAGTATCGACATATTTCTTGGGATCTCGCCTCACGCTGTAGATGCTAGAATACATCTCCATATACAAAGGAACAGCCTTGAAGCCGGCGAGCCCAATTTGATAGCAGCAATGACCAATCTTGGATGGGTCCAAGATGCCATCTTCTCCGAGATACTCGTCATCAATAGCGATTGGGAACTCAATGTCGAATTCCTCGAGTGTGATGGGCATTGGCCTGCCAAGTCGGCCGTTAAGGGTAATGATGATACCCAGGATGGACCACCACACCCTTTTGCGCAATTCGTTTTCAAGAGTTGTGCGCCCATTCGGTATCTTGTTGCTCCGATGGAAGTTGAGTTCAATGGCCTTCATCATGGCAAAGTTGGCAATGGTGAAGGAACATCCTGGTTTGGGAAAATTGCGGGTGTGAGACGCCAGCATGGCCAAAGCCTGGACCGCGGTAACCGTCTGAGAAACGGCAAGTTCGAAGAACTTACTCAAACACCAATGGTAGTGCTTGTTGGAAAGATCATTCAGCTGCGCATGGTCCTCTGGCTTTTCGCGATGGTTCCTGATACCGTACTGGAAGTACATGCTTGATATCATCATGCGGACCAGTACGAGTTCGGGTACTGTTGCTTTAAAGCCCGGATCATCATAGATGCGAGTCAAGAGCTGCATAAACGAAGGCCTGTGGACTAGTGGCATGTACGGGTATATGGTGAGGAAGTACCACTCGGCATATGTAAAGGCGTCGTGTCTCGAGGGGAGGTCGCAATGTTCCATTGGCGGGTTTATCCTGACTAAGGACTGATAAAAGGCCGTGACCGATTTGTTGTACAACGGTGATCCGATGGGAGTATTTGGCGAAGGCTCATCCATGTCTGGGTCAGGATCGTCAAACGAAGTGATCTCAATGGTAGTTCCAAGAACCGAAAGGGTGGTGCCCTTAAATGTAACGCCTAGGTAGCTCTCTGTCGGCCTCGATTCCAAGAGCGAACATCTCGTATAACACCCTGGTGTGCTCTGTGACCCTCGCCTGCTTTTTCTATACCACACCGAGCCTTGTTGCTGCCATTCGCCTTGGGAAGTGGGATCGTGGATGGGATTCCCCATGGCATCCAGGGTGACACCCGGAGGGTGGGGGTTTCTATTAGCGTTTGACCCTTCCCACGGCCGGATTTCGATTTTATGGTCGGCCAGCACTCTTTCGAGGTCCCTCACCCTGGCTTCGAGTTGTTGGGTATAGCCTCGACGTTCGGTACGGCCTGTTACACGGTCTGTTACGACGCATTCGATATTTTGGCTCGCGCAATGGGAGCAGCCCGCAGGGGAGGCATCGCAGCGGATTTTTCGGACCTGGGGACGCACAGAAATTAGTATGTTACGGGAACGCGACGCCGGTTAGACGCGCAGCAGGCTGTCAGAGCGACAGGTCGGAAACTCAGTACCTTGCACCTGTCACAAGCCTGACCAGTCCGCGTGTATTGTGAGAGCTTGCTCTTGACAACACTCGAAAAGTCTTCTGTACTGCGCTCAAGACGGGGCAGCTTCATCTTGGGTTGTAAGCCATTGTCGAGAGGAGTGTCCCCGGCTTCGCTTGGCCGCTTTGGAGGACCGCCTGGGGGCATAATGTTTGAGTCTCGAAGTTTGACCAAATTTGTAGGCGAGCGTGGAACGATTCGAGATGACGGTTCGAAAGAATGATGGTAGTAATCGTCGTGGGCAGCGAAGCGGTTGGTTTGTTGTCAATCGGGTGGTTTCTTGGGAACGGTTTATGCCGTGGAGTTGTAGCGCAGTGAGCAAGCGAGCGGATGAGCGACGGCGCCGACGGACTTCAGCTGTCACGCTGAGTCGCTGGTCTGACTGTGGTCAGGGTAGTGGTGGTGGTGATGGTGGTGGTGGTTGTGGTGTATCGTGAGAAGAGAGGGACGGGATGGAAAGGGACGGACGGGACGGATGTGCGATGGAGATTGCCGCGCGGTGGATATTGCGTGCCAATTAATATTGAACGATGACCGGGAGCCTTGACGCGAAGTGTAGGGAGGCACTGATGGCGCTGAATTCCTGGAGGGGAGGGGAGTGAGAGCGAGGGATGTCGGTTCCGAAAGCGTCAATCAAGGAATGGATGGATGTGTCCAGGGCGCCGGGATCGAGGAATTCAACTGAAGGGAATTAAAAGTTCACGGACTAGGGGGGCCCGGCCGTCGATCGCTGATCAACCCAAGAACATTGAAAGGAAAGAAGGAACATGCTTTCACCGGCCCATGATTGCGACAAAAAGGCAATGGGAAACATGGCCCATTCAGGTCAAGAGCAATTCGTCCTCGTCGAATGAATCCGATTTCACTCGGGGCGGATCCGTTCTGCGAGTGTCCCGATTTGGCATGGCTGCATCTTCTCGGCCCATGCATGGAAGTCGAGTTCACGGATTTGGTCCAATTCCCAATCATTGTTCCCAATGCAATCACGATCATCGGTGCATGGCAAAGGGAACATCCATGGCTGAAAATATCCGAGCGTGAGTTAAGCTGGGTGTGGAGTTTTTATTGTATGTTGGAGGAACTGACCTTCGTCCGAAGTGAGCAGCCTGTTTCTGGGCATCTCGCTCAAAGCCCTCAAGATCGGTGCTCATTCAATAGGAAGCCGAACGCTCTCCTGTTTCTACCTAGTACATCAAAAATGTGGCTTTTTGTAGCAGTGCCGTATAGCCTTCTTTTATTTCTTCAACTACTATTCAATATTTCACACCTCTTCCCATCGACATCGACTGAGGTAGGGTCGGGACTACAGGTGGTCTCCCTTCCCAAGACAACAACCATCATGTCAAAGTCGAGGTGCGCCGCGGCATCCGTGTATCCGTCGACAACGACATTCCCTAAAACACAGCATATTGCTGATAGTCTCTGGCCGTCGCAAGGTAATGGGAAGCGTACCTCTAGACAATCCGAGACATGCGTTCATGTGTCCGCTGTGGTTGCGTTTTTGCGACTGAGAGATTGTGAGAACCTCGACGGCTGCACGCGCGCCATGTTCCACTTTTTGGGCTGTCAGATGGAAGAAACTCAGACAATCGGAACAGCGACCCATCGGCAATGTGACAAGTTGATTCCCTGTTACGTAGTATATGACCCAATGCATACAGTCAAACGTTAAAGGGGCTGATGTCCGGGCCTCTTGGAATTGACATGCTTGGCGGGGTCACTTGTGTAGGTATTGATCCCTGTCATCAGCGCGACGCGCCCCGGCGCCCGGGGATCTGCCCCGCCATGGAGATCCCGCCGATGGACAAGGATGGATTCGCCGTCGCATTCATCTTTCGAGCCTGTTTCCTTATCGCCAAATCGGAAAAAGTATCACGGAAATTGCCCAAAGAAAGAGTACGGTACGGCACCCAAACACATTCTCAACCTCAATTCAAACATAACTGACGTCGGCTTTTCAGCAACGAACCGACACATGATTCAATAACACATCAATCAACCCGTCGCATTCCGTCCACCTACCCCACCAGCCATCACCATCACGACCATCACAACCAAATATCACAACCATTGCAATGGCGCTCGAAACCCTCCGAATCGAACACGTCCCCTCGGACCACCACGTCTACGCCGCCCTCTTCCGCGACGTCCAAAACGTTGACTTCCTCCAAGCCCAGCTCATCGGCAAGAACCCCGAGTTCGAGTACGCTTTCATCGACGCCTCGGTCATCATCTCCCGCACACACCTGTTCGCCGCCATCTTCCGCGCGCTCAACACCTTGATTGAGGGAACCCTTCAGACGCCCAACGTCCATTCCGATATTGTCATTGGGCTAAGTCCGACCAACAATGTTCGTCTCTCTATCCATCCATCCATCCCCTTCCTCTTTTGCAATGATAATTCGACCTTGACTGCGTTTTTCAAGTGAACCCATGAGCTAACAAACAACCAAACGAACAAACAGATCTCCGAATCCTACCGCCGCTACGGTCTAACCCCTTCCAAAACGCGCGACGTCCTGGTCATCAAAGTCGTCTACCCCAAACTCTCCTCCGAAAACTCGACAATCACCAGCGAACAACTAACGCCAGAAAGCATATGGCAACACCTGACCACTCACATTCAAGGCACGCCCGTACCGCTTACAAATGAGGAATTCGCCAAGTCGACGGATTGGGTAAAAGTGCGCAAGTATTACAAGCTGAATGGTATGCCGGGCGTGGAGAGGATAGACAAGGCGGATGAGGAGGGGAGAAGGAGGGAGATGGAAGGGTTGATTATTAGTGGGATTGCGCTGAGGGGGTTGTAGATGAGGCAAAGGATTGGCGGGAGGAGGAATACAAGAATAGGACAAGATAAAGGGTAAGACAAAAGTCGATTGACAGATAAGAATGAAGTAAGATACCTTACCTCTAGAGGTTGGGGAATGACCTGAGATAGCATTGGGTTATGGAAACGCATTGGCTTGGACATGGAAAGCTGCATGTTGAACTGACACCAAACTAAGATACCACTAACTCTTTACTGTGTAGCCTTGGCGAAAGTGTCTGGGCAATGCATACAAAAAAAGAGCAAAAGAAGGAAAGAAAAGACAAAAGTAATGCATGTCAGGATCGAAGCGGGAACATGGCCTCCATTGCTGAATTATTGGCGGGACTCTAGTAAATTGGCGCTTGTCCAGGGCAGGATTTTAGGTAATTTCACTGGCATGCTAAAAGAACGGTAAGTTGATCTCACAAAGTTTTGATGTTGGAAACAACATTGTCATAGGACCTTTGAGTGGGAAGACAGAAATCACGACGACCAGGTCCAGAGGCTTTGATTCATGACTTGAATATTTTGTATCTGTATCTGTCAAGCAAGGTCCAACGCTCAGACCAAGGCCAAATCTAGGTAATCGATCCAAGATGCCAAGCAACCCTCGCAATGCGCCAAAAATAATGATCCCCAAAGGCCATAAACAATTGACATTTCGGGTTCTTACACCCACTGGAGAGCTTAAGAAGAAACCCCAAACAACCCCTTCACTCTCCTCCTAACTTCTCTTCCCATCGCCTCCCGTCCACTCCTCGTCCTCTGCACCGCATCCCGATTCTCATAAGCCCTCCGCAACAAATACTTCATGCACTCCCCCGTCGATCCCCACACCAGGTACTTGTACACCTGCGGCTTATTGACCATTTCACTTCCCTTCTCACTGCCCTTCGCACTCTCCTTCTCCGCCGCTATCTCCATCTCCTTGGGACTCTCGTGCGGCCCAGCAACAAGCTCACAACTAACCTCGTCCGCCATTCCCTGCAGCTGGGCGAACGCCACCTGTTCATAGCCCAGCTTGGCCACGCCGCTGTCGAGAAGGGCCTTGCCCTTGAGTACCGATTCGCGGTTGTGCGTGGCTAGAACGACGCCCACGTCGGGGAAGTTGGTCATCTCCTTTTCAGCAGATCCAGACTGGGGGGCAGGAGGTTGCAAGGGGCCAGACCAGGTCTTGCGGAGCAAGGCCTCAGCAATCCCATCGTACTGGCCATCCGTGTCGGCCTTGGTGTCGCAGATGAGATGTCTGGGATCAGCGCCCAAGTAAGCGCCGCGAACGAGTTTCACGCCGAGGGTGAACCCTTCGGACGCGGCGATGGCGAGGTGCTTGGAGAGAGTGGCAGGTGTGGATTTGAGGTAGGCTTGGTAAGTGCCGTAGACTACGGCGTTGCCGGTGCTGGTTTTGTTGTAGCGGCGCATGTAGTCGAGCGTCCAGTCGTCGATGCCAGGCTGGAGAGCATTTTGTTCGGCGTCGAAGAGGAGGCGGACGCCCCGCTCGGCGGCGAGGTTGCAGATCCCGTCGATGGCAGAGCCTAGGGCCTCGGAGGGTGGGAGCTGTTTGGAGAGACTATAAAGGGCCTGGCGGCCGGCACCGGTGAATTTGAGAGCTACGAAGTCGCCGGGAGAGGCAAGGCGGACGGTCTCCATGGTTCCTTCGGCCCAGGGATTAATTTCCGTGCGAATGCACTCCTCCGCAGCGGCGCCACCCTCGGCCGCGCAGGAGGCGAGATCTTTGGTCTCCGAATCGGTGAGAACTACCTCACGGGCATAGCCGAGGATGACACCACTGAAGCCGATTTGCTTGAGGGAGTCGATGGTTTGGCGGACCTCGGCCGGATTCTCACCGGCGCAGAATTGGGCGTAGAAGGTCTTCTTGAGGAATGCGCGGAGGAGAGGGTTTCGGTCGGGGTTAAGAACTGGGTTTGTAGTATGGGCTAGGACGGACATGACAGCTAGTGAAGGCGGTAGGAGGAAGGGCGAGGACGAGACGGTGGTGGTCATCCATGATCGGAGGACGTTTGTTAGTGGCAGTACTGCCAATGGCGAAGGCCCCGGTGTCTTGGGCATCTCATTGGATTGGGGCCCGCCTGTTGCTGGTAATGATGATGCGTTGTCGATGGTTAGGTGGTCGGTAGGCTTAGGTCGGTTGGTGGAGGAGTGTATAAGTCGTGTGGCATATGTTCTCCCGACGCCGTTGATACGCCCGACCATTAGAGTTGAATGTGAGACATGATGACGTGAGATAGAAGCGACGGCAGGTCCAAGGGCCGAAGCAATGCTTCTTGCCCGAGCATGTCCTATGTTGCAAACCAATTGCCTGCTGGCAGGTGATGTTGAAGTAGGAAACATATTGCAGTGTAGGATGGAGGTACCGGGATGAGACCAAACAAAGACAGGTCAACACCGCACAAACACAAAGAATGATGAGGCAGGTACCGAGGAAAATAGAGACGGGGTTTATGACTGTGTGATATATAGATGCAGCTTGATTCATGGCAATCAACCATACCACAGACCCTCGTCTCATCTTTATCTCTGGCTCGCCCCTGGGAGGCCGGGACCGCTAGCAAATCGAACGTACCAGATCCATCCCCTCCGAGTACACTAGCGCAGCGTGGGACGGGCAGAAGACAAGTGCAGGCCGACTTGCTACTCTACTATCTGGGATAAACCCTCATCGATCCTCCTTTGTCAAGGTTTCGTTGACGCGGGTGATGCTGCGGCGGGATGGTACCTGATGCGGCCATTGGCATCAATTGCGCTTGCTTCTTATCGGGCGTCACGTGGCCGTCCCCCAAGGCCGCCAGTAGCCGCGATCTGCTGGGGGGTGATCGGAGAGGAGATTGGGCTGAGTGACGTCCCCCCTTTGATGCACGCTTGATGAATGGTCAACAATTGGTTCTTCCCAGCCCTGTCTCGCCAATGGAAGGATGCTGTAATAACAGTTCCAATACAAGCATTCCAGAGCTTTCCTAGATATACCCACCAATCAGCTGATACCTTTACCCCTGATGTAGGCCGCCGGCTCTTTGAAATTCAATGCCGACGTTGGAAACCTTCGATACGTACTGGCCAATAATGATGACTTGTGGGCATACCTCGGCGAAAGAACGCCGGTATATGTCTAGACTCTACTCTATAGAATCCGATGCGGCTGAGCGGGCGCCATGTTGGATTCCCACAATGCTTGGGCATTTCGTGCAGAATTGAGGGTCTTGAGTTTGTCATAGAAATGGACTAGTAAACCGACTGTCCGATAAGTTGCAGGGGTCGTGTTGTTTCGACCTTGAATAACCGTTGCGGAGCATTTGGGGCTTCCGAAATCGGCTGTGATGGTAACATTGAAAAGCAACTAACCAACCTTGTGTTTTGTATCTCTTCACCGATCGAATTGGGATGTACCTTTGGGCGAAAGTGTGGGCAGAGAGGATTGGGATTTTGTCGTTTTTAAATCACCCGCTCCTTCTGGTTTTCGTCCGCGGTATTCTTAAAGCCGCCAACGCGGCGCTTGAGGAATTCGACATATCCGATGGGTCGACCTCTTGCGATGCCAGCTACATCCTGCAAGCCTCCGTATGCGAGACCTACGACCAGGGCAGTTTTGGTTGTTCGAGCCGCCATGGGCAAAGAGAATCGATCTATATGAGAAAGTCATGATTAGCGTTTGATGCGCAAGATTTAGGACAGACAATCACGTACTCCATAGACTGAAGGCTCCCGCAACAGTCACACAGGCGGTTACAGTGTTGAAGATGTCGGCCGTCCCGCGATAGGCGTCAAACATGTGCTCGATGCCAAACATGGCTGTTGTCCAGAAGCAAATCTTGGCTCCCATCCTGGCACCCTCCTTGGCGCCGCCCCAGATTGAGTTGTAGTTCTTGCTCTTGTGGTAAAAGTACCATCCCATCTTGGTGGTCGGCAGCTTATGGGCGTGTTCGGCGCGAAAGCGCATACCGGATGTCTTGATGCCCTGGCTTATTCCAAGTGTGAAGCCAATGAGCAGAGCAGTGCTCGACGCAAGGGGGATTCGCACGGCATCCGGAATGGAAAGACGACACTTGGTAACGTATTCGGGGACGGACTCTGGCGCGGCGGCCTCGGTTTCTTTGGTGGTTGACATGTCGACCAGTATCGAATGTCGTATCGCAGTCTCCTGTCGTGATGTGCTTGTCGGAATCCTCAGGCAATGGAAGTTGTGGAGTTCAATTGGGGCAGCTCGAGCCGATGTAAAGACGTCAAGGTGTTTTGCAGCTGTTTGCTGGCGATCCACCGTGTTGGACAGTGAAAGACAAGGGAACTGGATCAGTGTCACTGGAAACAACTTGAAATCTCCCCCGAAAGTCCAGGTTGACGAGACGGGAACCGAACAGCTTGGTCGGCTGCATGCCTGCATGTGTATATCAGAGATTGGAAATGGCCCGAGCTCCCTTCTAGCTGCCCCCTCCAAAACGCGGAGAAAGCGGGTCGGATCGCGTCTGCAGTCTCCAACCTGGGCCACCCGACCAACGTCATCACAGCCCAACCCCACTGTCCATCCCTTGTTGCAGCTTCCACATGCCAGGAACAAACTGACCCCAACTTTTTAGATCTCAGCCTAGCGAAATCTTGACAAAGGGTTTCTACTTTTTCTTCTGTACACTAAACATAGTCCGTCTCAAAGACCCCATTACCGTCATAGTTGAAAAGTCACAATGGTAAAAAACCGCCATCTCCGTCGGGCTTCTCTCCAACTTTGCTGACCATCACCGTCGTCCCAGCCTCGCACCACCAACAACCCGGTCGATGACCCTCGCATCACCCTTCGCCTCAAATGCGGTATCCATACAATCTTCCTCTTCGTTATGCTAGATTGGACCTTTGCCAAGGTGTCCGAAGAGCTACTCATGATCCTCCATGACCGCTACCCCAACGGTCTTACATTCAGCGTCGATGCCGAACCGGTCCCTCTCCCCGAAGGCGATGTCAAAATCGTTTATGGAATCCCTAGACACCCTAATGGGGATTTAAGCCACGGGTGGAAGAAGCTCAAGGTGGAAGACGAGGACACGGTAGAATCATCCAAGCTTGCGGATGTAAGCGCTGTGGCCTTTGCGCTGGTTGATCCTGAGTCGGAGGGCAATGTGCCGTTTGATGTCACTGTTCCGCGGTTGGACGACTATGATGAAGAGTACTGAATTATGGGAGGGAACATAACGGCGTTTGCGCGGCGCATTGGTTTAGATTCAGGCTGCATGGCGGCAAGGTCGGCGTTCGGGTTGAAGATATTGAACAGAAATGAAAAGGCGCTTTGGTTATGGGAAAAGGATGCATCATACGTCTTCCTGACATGTATACCACTGGCTGTTACATCGTTATCTGAAAATTCCAAGGTAAAACATCCTTCCACTTTCCCCTATCCCTTTCTTCAAAGAAAAAAAAATCGAATCAGTTCGCCTTTTCCCACTATCCAAACAAGACCTAAAAGCCAGAACTCTTGGTGACTCTAAACTCCACAGACACCCCAGCCCACCACAAACTTCCCTCCCATCAGGCCAGTACCGCAACGTGACCGAGGCAACTAAGCAAACCATGAAAATTGCTGATAATACCATCTAAGACCTCCTTGTCAGTAACATCACAAAGCCAAACTCGGAATCTTTGCTTACCAAGATTTATGTAGGTGTCACCCCACTTCTCGCCATCATAACAGCTGCAGTGAAGCCATGTAAACATACCCAATTTCCCCTTGGGGTCGGGACTGAGCCAGCAATCACCGCAGGTATTACCAAACCATCCACTGACGGATTGCTCGTCAGTTATCTGTTGTGATTGAAAGGTAAAAAACCAAGAAAACTTACTTGTCTTGCATCATCAGATAACCATCGACGTTGGCGATGCACTGTCCGAGATACTGCCGTGACTTCAGATACGAACCATCTTCGGTCTGGCATTCTGCTAAGAAGTCCATGTCGAGGGGGTGGGTTCCTGGCGTCATATACCACTTGAGGCAGCATTAGTACTGGGTGGGTACGTACTGAAACCAAGAAAGCAAAAGAGTCACTCACGCGTGTGCATCCTCCGAAGGCGGTTTCGTTATGTCCCGTGGGCTCGACATTGTCCAGGCCCCCAACAGGTTCAATGGCCAGTCCATGGACCGCACCCAAGAATAGCACTGCCGCAAACAAAAGCTTGGATAGGATCTGCATTAAGGGCACTGATCGGAGAGTTCTTGTCAAAATTCCAAGATTTGCTGTTATTTCGAATCTGTCAAAAGCCTTCCAGAAATCAAGCCGCATGCAAGGACGGCTCCCGGGGAGCTTATTATGCTTCGAATTCATCATGACTTTAACCCACTCCCCCATTCTATCTCACCTATACGCGACTGACAAGGCAACGAGTGTCAAGATCTGTGTAGGACCGATCTCGGTGTAAACTGATTGGTGCCACTCTTCGCGTACACCTTCAGCTGTCTTTGGTCTGTGCTGTCCGACGGAAAAACGAAGGTCTAGGGCCAGTGATTTTCCCTGTACACTGCTACAAAGTCAACATTGCAAGATGGAGCTCGGCCTCAACAAGACCGTGTGGAGGAGAAGGACTTTGCGTCAAGGCACACAAGGTTGATGAGCCCCCCATTAACATAGAGAAGCAAATCTATGAGTTACCGGCCAGTAGACTAGCAGTCAAAGCAAGGCGGGAAGACGGTGTTTGAAACTTGCACATCAGTTGGACTGACTCTGCTTGCCGGGCCACGGAGCCGTTGGCAGCTACACAATCACGGACAATGTTTCGGACTGACTTGATGATTGTCGACGAGCGTTGCCACCGGTAAGATGATTTGTCTGAGCTTGTCACTTTCCAGAGCCTTCAGGATGATCAGAAAAAGATTTGGTTTTTAGGGGAAACCATCATCCACTGGTGTAGAACTCCCTTTTTTTCTTTTTGAGGGATAGGTCGTACGACCCCCATGTTGAAGAACTCCTATGTCGGGTCTGACAAGATCTGGACCCCTTATACCAAGACATGGTGAGCACCATGGATCTGGGGAACTCCAATTCAGGGGCATGCAGTGGAGTTGAACCATGACATAACGTTCGAGTGCAGTTGCCGCCGGCAAATCCCCCCCCCCCTCTTCTCCCCCTCAACTCTTGGCATTCTTCACCTGAAAATTGGCGAAACACGACTGGAGCATCGCCGACACGCTCTCATGCGGCGCAATTTGTTGACTCCTTTTTTTGTCGACTCCAAATCGGGAATTATCACAACAACAGACCCCTGACACTCATTGTCCCGGTTCCACGAGGACTCTTCAGACCTCTCGTTTGAGGGCATAGTGTTTTTGCTTTTTCTCTCTCTTTTTTGGTCTATACCCTATATACCCTTTCACATGTGTCTCTGTTTCCCCATGTCGCGATAGTCAACATCCAATGTCGCAACTCTCCTGGTCCCCGACGGCGACCCTCCGCAAGGGCTTGCGCATCTTCCTCCCCATCTCCCTAGCTCTGACGATATACCTCTACTTCTTCCCCTTTTTCGGAAAATGCGCCTTTCCATTGCCGCCTGTCCAACATAATGCGCCCGCCGACACAGGCTACCATGCCTTCCTCGAGACGGTCAAGTTGCACCTTTCGCTACCGTCTGTGCCCGTAGACGAAACCGATCCTACCTCGACACCCACCGTTACACCTTCGCGACCGCTTGCGCCGTTTCGTCTCCTCGCACTCGGCGACCCGCAGCTCGAAGGCGACACCTCGATCCCAACCGAGTACCTAGGCGTCTTCCCGCACGTCAAGAGCCTCTTCCGCCACCTGACCTTCCAGACCAGCCACGCCTCTCTACGATGGCGCCTCCGCCAGTGCTTCCACGAGATCGTCGATATTTTTTTCGAAGACGTCTTCAACCTTGCCGAGTCCTACCGCAAGCGCTTCGACCACTGGGGTAACGACTACTACCTTGCCCACATCTACCGCACGCTACACTGGTGGTCACGCCCGACGCATGTCACCGTTCTCGGTGACCTTCTTGGCAGTCAGTGGGTCACCGACGATGAATTCTACTGGCGCGCCCACCGCTTCTGGAACCGCGTCTTCAAAGGCGGCGAGCGCGTCCCCGACGAAGTCGCCATGTACCCAGCCGACGAGTACGACCTAACCGGCTACCTCTCGACTAGCGGTCCAGCCAACGACTCTTCCGTCTGGACCAAGCGCATCATCAACGTAGCGGGGAACCATGACATTGGATACGCAGGCGACATTAACACTAATCTTACCGCGCGCTTCGAAGACGCCTTTGGCAAGATCAACTACGAGCTCCGCTTCGAGCTGCCCCTTACCAACAAGTCCCTGACCTCGACCCTCTTCGACGCCCTCGACAACCCGCTCTCCGACCGTCTCGTGCCCGAACTCCGTCTCGTCGTACTCAACGACATGAACCTCGACACGCCCGCTTTGTCGACCGAACTACAAGACGACACCTACTCCTTCATCAACAGCGTCATCAACACCGCCAGCGCGGTGCAGTTCAAGGGCCACTTCACTTTGGTGCTCACGCACGTGCCGCTTTACAAACCCGACGGCGTCTGCGTCGATTCGCCGCTCTTCACCTTCCACGACCACGACGGGACCTTGAAGGAGCAGAACCAGTTGAGTCTGGCGGCCAGCAAGGGGTTCCTTGAGGGCATGCTGGGAATGTCGGGAAATAAAGACGCGCCTGGCAACGGCCAGGGCAGGAGGGGGATTATACTGAACGGACATGATCATGAGGGGTGCGATACATGGCATTATATCAACCAGTCTTTTGTCGAGGTGGAGAGGCTTGTCCAATCTGAAGACGGGGAGTACGAGATCGAGAGAAAGCAGAGGGAGTGGGAGGTCAAGAGGTACAAGCAGGCCAAGAAGGAGTCCCTGATCGGTCGCGAGGATATGCCGGGCGTGAGGGAGGTGACGGTGCGAAGCATGATGGGCGAGTTTGGCGGGAACGCGGGGCTTCTGAGCGTCTGGTTCGACGAGGAGGAGTGGGAGTGGAAGGCCGAGTATGCGACGTGCCCGATGGGCACCCAGCATTTGTGGTGGGTGGTGCATTTTATGGATTTCTTTGTGATTTTGGGGGCGGTGCTGTTGGCCGGCGCAGGAGTGGCGGGGTGGTTTGGTGTGGATGTTGATAGAGCTGTTGTGAGGGGGTTGAGGAGGATGGTTGGTGGAAGGAAATACAGACGGAGGACGGGCGAGAGGAGCGAGAGACAAGAAAGGCTTAGGGGGGAGGGAGAGAGGCATAGAGATGAAAGAGGGAAAAGCCGCGATCGAGGGGTCTTGAAGGATCGGACGAGGTCAAAGTCCAGGAGGCGGTTGGAGAGGAGGGGTGTGACGCCTGATCAGCAGTTATGGAGTGAGGCGAAGAAGAGGTTGGATTATGCAAAGTCGTGATGTTTTGATGTTTCATGTAGGGGATGATATGGGGTAGTGGGTTTCTTTTGGATAGAACACCAATTGGATTAGGATTTTCTGTCCCTATATGCATTATTGCGTGTACAAGCTCAGTTGCTTCTATGGTCGTTATCCCGTTTTGTGATCTGCTCATTGCTGCTATCTGTTTGACTTTGATAAGGTTTTGCGGGATACGCCAAGTTAACATTGGGCTTGGATTATTCTCAAAGTAGGGCACATCCAAACCAAAAGAAAACTCAAGAACTTCATTATTCATCATCAGTCGCTTTCATCCGAAACCAGCCCAAACCACCCCCAAGACATCTCACCCCCTAAACTTCTTACTAGCCTCCGCAAAACTCATCCCCCCTTCAATAGCAACCTGCATCTTTGCATCCGCCTCCACCTGCTTCGCCATCAACGGCAGCGCCTGCTCCGCCATCTCCTTGGGAAGGACCACCACGCCATTGATATCCCCAACGATATAATCCCCCGGGTTAATCATCATATCCTCCTGCTCGTCCGTCTGCAGCTTGACGGGCACGTTCACAGCGACCACCTTCAACAGCTCGGCAGGCGGCGCAGTGCCCACGTCCCGAGCGAAAATGGGATAATGCAGGTCTCGTTGCTCTTGGAGGTCCCGGAAGCGGCCGTCGATGACGGAGCCGACGGCTCCTAGGGCGCGGGCGCGCGTGGACATGAGGCCGCCGTAGACGGCGTTGGGGGTCTTGGCGGGGGCGGAGACGAAGACTATGGAGCCTTGGGGGACGTCGTCGATCTGAGTGATGCATGTTGATGTTTTGTTTAGTTTGGAATCATGCAAGAAAGAATAAATGAAAGTGAGGTTGAGTAACTTAAGTGACTTACATAGTGAGTAGGGTGCTTTGGTCTCGGGTCATCCAAAGGAACATATCGGACTGTGTAGGCGGGACCGACGATTTTGGTTGCGCCTTCTTGACGGTGGGGGGACCACATGGTCAGACCGGAGAGAAAACCGCCATTGCGATACTTGAGCTTGATGAGGGCGTCCGAGACATCGCACCTGTTTTTGTGTATTTTTGATGTGTTAATTCGTGGGTTCGACAATAACGGGGTTCTTTAGATGATTGATGACATACGTTGTGTACTGCTGCAACGCCTTGACGATGGGATCTTCCTTTGTCATCTTTGCTGATGTTGATAGGGACTATGATATTGTGTTGTTGTAGTTCAGTTGTGAATCTGATCGACAACAAGTTGACAGCCGAGGTTGCGGGGTCACTTGGGACAAGTAGTGTAGTTCTTTGGTGTAAGTGTCTTAGTAAGGTATCTCGAACGCTCAACTCATACAATATCTCGAGTGTTTAACCAACCAAGAGGTGATTAAAGATCACTTATATATCTCCAAAACATATAGTGATGTTCACATGTTGCAGGATGCAATACATCATGCCCGTCGTCGACACAAGCGGGAGGGAAGCGTGGGAAGCTCGGCGACGGCCGGCTGACAAGTGGGACTGTGGAGATCAATGACACCGTTGGGGTCCGTTTCCGTCCGGCCGTCAATGGACGCCAAGCCCGCAAAACCTGGGGAAGTCTCAGGGGGTTTGGACCCGGACCGTTCGGCATGTGACGGTGCTTCGTCTATGTTTTTCTCTCAAGCTTTCTCTCAGATGGAGATCCTATTCTGATCGTGGCTTCAACTCTCAATAATCAGCTTGACGGACAAGTGACGTGCGGTTGAAATCTGATTATGATGCAGATATCTTTGGCTGAGGTTCAAGCCCCTATTCGTCTACAGAGCGCTTTACTTGTCACAAGGTATATGGGGACCTCAGATGACTTCACGAGATAAGACTCAATTTATCGGTCAAGTTCTTTAGAAATGCGAGTCAAATGGCTCTCGGCTCGTAATAGGGACTAAACACACTTTAACGTACCCCGATAGATTGAGTAGCGACGTCATGGTGCGCTCTTCATATTGTACAACTTCCAGATAAAAGCAGTTCGCAATGCAATCCCAAACTAACCCAAAAACGCCTGTCCCAACCCAATATGCTCCCAGACCACCATCATACCCTTCATTATTGACCTGCGGCGTGAACACGTCAAGCAACAATGACAACGTCCATACCGACACCATTAAGCAGTGCAGTAGCCACCATGTCGTTCGTAGGTACCACGATATCCTCTTCATTATCCAAATCAGACCAGCCTCTCTCGGGTCCCCACAGAATCTGCTTCCCATGCGACAGCGCTGTATTGATCAGCCCGCGCATCATGGCGCCCTTCTTCCGGACGCTGCTCCACGCGTCAAAGGTAACGTGTTCGACAAAGGGCATTTCGGTGAGCACGTCCGTCAGCAGACCACGAGAGAAGCCCTCGTAGAAGTCGTCGGCGCGACGGAAGCCATTAAAAATGCCGTCGCTGGGGTCGCACTCGACAAAAACGGTCAGCTTGCGCACGCTGGTGCACTCGTGCAATCCCAGGGCCGGGTTGACAACCCAGCCGCGCGGTGGCTTGTTCCAGCCGGGGCCGAGGCGCATCTCGAGACTGGTGATCCAGGAGCGCTGGCGGGCGCTCATACGGGCAAGCAGAGGCTTCTTGGTCTTGAAGTGTTTGCCCGGGTGGGTGGGGAAGATGCGGAAGGTGTGTGTGCTGTAGAAGAGGTAGCCGGCCTCGAGGCTGATGGTCCGACAGGTGCGCAAGAAGCCCAGCTTCTTGTGGATGCGCCTGTAATTGTCCGGGTCTAGGTCGAGGACGTAGTGGGTGTCGTCGAAGAAGTATTCGTAGATCTTAACTCGGAGTTCGGCCGGCAACTCTAGGAAGGGAAACGGCTTTTGTTTCCTTCTGGCTAGTCGGGAGAGAGGCTTTGGGGGGGCAGAAGCTTCACCAGTCACTTCGGCAGAGCCAGCCAAGGTTAATGCGCCCATGGCTTTGGTGACATCCTCATCGACTTGTCCGTCAATCCCCACTTCAACCTCTCCGTCAACGTCCCCCTCGGCCTCGGAGGCATAAGTCGACGGGTAGGCAGAACTCAGCGGAGTATTGAGATTAGAAGGGATCGGGGTCGGGGGAGCATGAAGCGAGTTGTCCACGACGGTCGCGACGGTGCGGGACGTCCTCGTGGTGATTCTACGCCCCACTAGTTGTTGGGTGGCTTTGCGAGGCATTGTGGTGTAGATCGTCGTCTAACGACAGGGCAAGCGAAGAGAAGGTTGAGAGATACGGTAAGTAGAAGTAGTGGTGATTATGATATCGCGATCCTGGCAAAACACGAATAAGCAGTCTGTAGGGCTGACTGGCGCCACTGTACTTTCGGAACGCGAAGTGGCAAATGTTGAATGTCAAGGGTTTGGGTAGGGTGAGAGATGAATGTGAGTGGATGTTGTAGGAGTCTGGAAGGATAAAATATCGGTCCTGAGATGGTTCAGTTTCTTCTGACTCTTGGCTTTAAGCTCGATGCGTCGATGATAGTAGTAGGTCTAGGCTGTGTGTGTGGTTGAGTACGCAGAACTCTGAGAGGGTGGTCCCATCGTGAGTACTGAATGCGCAACGACTGGACCACCCTCTAGAATGCATTCGCGGAAGCCATGGTGGGCGGCGATAGTTGGGAGTTGGAATGGTAAGTGGCAGGGAGTTGTAGAGCGCGGACTGGACTTTTTTTTTTTTTTTTTTTTTTTGGATGATTGATAATGACGGTTCGGGTGGCGGAGAAGGAGTGGACTTTGCGTTTGTGCTTGGATCACCGCAGCCGTTCGAGCGTTGGATGAATGATGATATGTTCCAGAAGAAACAGAGAAGACGGGAGTGGGAAGGAGAGAAGATGGATGGGTGGAAGCAGAAGAGGGCAAGTGTTAAAGGATTCGTCAATTGTATCGATTCGGTTCCGTCTCGGCCCGCTAGAATGATGCAGAAACGAAACGAGCAAGAAGTGGTCACCTACCGAGAAGTGCAGGTGAGGGGAAGGAAGGCAATTGAATGGACGATGTTGAATGGTTGGATGTCCATCACAGCAAAACACGGCATCGCTCTATCGCTGAATGTGCAGACGATTTGCTTTGACCGACGCATTACATAAGCTGTACTCGGATAGTAACAGGGTTAGGGTGAACATGAGAAATCATCACAAATGATCGCCAAGAAGAGGTATTGTACTGTAACAGAATAACATCCACTTAGCATATGGTTCACCTGGGACTTTTGAGGTGATCAAGTCGTCAGTCAGGTCACCCAAGCTTTCCATCGTTTGGACAGCAACTGTGTGGTTAGGAGAAGAGTGAAGTGATCTGAATGGCTCAGAAGAGCTTATCGAAGAACCAGTCATACCTTTGAATGCCCGGTACTTGTTTATTTCGCAGCATCCCTTCATTTTTGAATAATACTTGCTCATTTCCCCGCAACAGTTACTGCTCGTCGAAAAGCATCTGTAGGCGCAATGCTAGTGGAAAAGTACATAGTGTCACTGTCGTCTGACGTTTTCAGTATGCAGTCCAATAAACGACACCTGTCAAATCATGCTTGAATCTTCCAACTGACATAGGATCTCGGGCACCTGTCGCAATAGATAGTTTTCTGAAGACGAGATGAAGACTTTCAACTTTTAAGCCATTGGAGTTGAGATGGTGAGTTGGGATTGAAGACTTCCTATGATTTTTATCCATCCATGCAACCAAAAGCTAAAAGATGACGACATGTCCCCCACTGTCTTTGACGCTTAACTCCGTATGTGGGGCCATTGGGGCCGGGAACAAGAACTCTCAGAATTCGACGGTCTGTGCACGGCGGCCTTGGAAGATCCAGCAACCGACCCCTCCTTCATGTCTGATTGGACCAAAAGAAGCGCGCCAAGGCTGAAGTTCAACTAGCAGCGTTGTGACGGAAGGTTCAGGACTCAAGTTTTTTTTTTGGGCGGGCAGCCGGCCGGGCGAGAAGCTTGAGTTTGTGGAAAGTTTGGTTTTGGATATCATATCGCTATCGGGCCCAGCGGATACTGACTGACTGCAACTGACTACGACGCCCTGAATTTCCGTTATCCTACTGTTATCGTCACTTGTTTCCACCACCTAAGAGGCAGCAACCAGCTCCTCCCCCCTCCTGCAACCACCCGGGCATCCATCCACCTTCGGTTTCCATCACTAGAGGACACTCGACACCACACAGCACTCCAAACAGCTGCTGCTCTTCGTGTGTCCAACCAATATCAGTCATGATGCTGTCCAGAGCTGCCGTGCGCTCCATTGCGGGCGCGCGTGTCGCAGCTCACGCGGCGTCGCCTCTCTTGTCGCAGCGCACTCTGCCCGCCGTCTGGACCCGTTCCATGGCCAAGGACAACAAGCCTCCCAAGTTCTCTAAGCCCGAGAGCACTCCCGCACAAAAGGCTACTCCCAAGGCCCCCGAGCCCGCCGAATCTGAGAAAGCTGAGCAGAAGCAGCAGCAGCAGCAACAACAACAACAACAAACCCCAGCCGAATCCGAATCCGAACCCGAACCCGAAATCGACCTGTCCAAGCTCCCCGATCTAAGAGGTGGTATTCCCACCACCCTAGAGTATGAGATGGCCCAGAAGGAAGCCGGCAAGAAGCCCGTCGCCGGTGAGGAGGCAGAGACACAGGCCGAGGGCGCCGAGGGCCCTGAGGCCGCTACGTCAGGCAGCGGTGGTGGTGGCCGCAAGAAGGGCCAGCTCCCCGATTCTGCCTACGTTTCTTCTACCGAGAAGCGCCGCCAAAAGATGGCCAACTGGGCCTTCATTGCCTCTGGTCTCGCTTTGGTTGGTGGAACGATCTACTTGGGCAGGGAATGGGATGAGGAGGAGCTTGAGAAGCACCATGATATACCAAATGGCTGGGGTCTCGGCCTGTGGTGGAAGAGGGCCAAGGCCAGGATGACTGGAACCGTCAGCTACTACCAGGAACCTGCCTTCGAGAAGCTGCTACCCGACCCGGATCCGTCCTTCGAGCGCCCGTACACCCTCTGTATCAGTCTGGAAGATATGCTGGTGCATAGCGAGTGGACGCGCGACCACGGCTGGCGTCTCGCCAAGCGTCCCGGTGTCGACTACTTCTTGCGCTACCTCAGCCAGTACTACGAGATTGTTCTCTTCACCAGCGTTCCCTTTGCCAACGCTGAGCCTATTGTCCGCAAGATGGACCCGTACCGCTTCATCATGTGGCCCCTCTTCAGGGAGGCGACCAAGTACAAGGATGGCGAGATCGTCAAGGTAGGACCACCCAGAGCTGTCAAGATTGCACCGTCACAGTAGCTAACCAACCATTGTCGCACAGGACCTTTCTTATCTCAACAGAGACTTGTCCAAGGTCATCATCATTGATACCGACCCCAAGCACGTGCGCGCCCAGCCCGAGAACGCCATCGTCCTCCCCAAGTGGAAGGGTGATCCCAAGGATACCGAGCTCGTGTCCCTCGTCCCCTTCCTCGAGTTCATCCACACCATGAACTTCCCCGATGTTCGCAAGGTCCTCAAGTCCTTCGAGGGCCAGCACATCCCCACCGAGTTCGCCCGTAGAGAGGCCATTGCCCGCGCTGAGCACAACAAGCTCGTTGCCGCCAAGGCCAAGAAGGCTGGCCTCGGCTCACTTGGCGCCCGCTTCGGTATCAAGCCTAGCAAGCTGAACCCCATGGCCATGGAGGGCGAGGAGGATCCTTCTGAGGCTTTTGCTAAGGGCAAGATGATCCAGGATATTGCCCGTGAGCGCGGCATGCGCAACTACCTGGCCATGGAGGAGGAGATCAAGAAGAACGGCGAGATGTGGCTCAAGATGGAGCAGGAGGCGCAGGAGAAGGCCCAGAAAGAGATGATGAAGAACATGCAGAGTTCCGTCTTTGGCTGGTTCGGCGGTGCTCCCAGCGGCGAGCAGCAGTCCGGCGAGTCGGAGAAGAAGGCCTAATCGACCAAACGAATCCGCCCCCTCAGCTATCCGCGACAATATGTATCAACACCTTGTGACCATTTTCTTGTACTTTTACCATGTCTTTGCTATTTCTTTTTTCCATTTTCCATTCTCTGTTCATGATTGGCGTCACTACAGGGATTTACCGGACTTCTCTGCTCCGGTCATGGTATTCTTCCTTCACATGCGGAGCATTGGAATAGGCGTGGGTCACTTAGGAAAGAGAAGGTTTCATACATCTACATAATCTGTCTGAGGGGTGTGGCTCTAGAGGTGCTGTAGAATGTCTCTCAACGGAAAAGTTATGACAATTCCAACACTTTTCAATATCACTTCAGGCAAACATCCCTTCTCAGCAAGAAGTCTTGTCTGTTCGCCTCCCTGCATTCCATTCGTGATTCCAAGAGCACGTTACTGTGTGACCGCAAGTCGAGGGAACGTCTTAATCGAAGAACACCCACTAGCTCACTCAGCTTCTCTCGGTATCACAGCCGCCTCGCGTTAAACGAGATATCTCTCCTCGTAGTATGAGCGAGCACAGTCCCACCAGTCGCAACCGGTGCTTTATCAGAAGAAGTCAATGCTATCGAGCTTGGGTTGGCACAACTCAACATCTTATTGCATTGGATATCTCAGCGTCCAGTGTTGCGAGGACTGTGACATGTCATCCTGGACATATTCCGGATCGGGGGTAGGATAGCCGATACTGATTCGAGGAAATGTTACGCCTTCGAGCGAACCCCTCTTGACCACGCCGTCGGGTCAGAACTGTGAGGAGCACAGTCGAGATACTGGATCTTTGTGTTCAGGGTCACTAATCAATGTCTGGAGACCTTTTCTTTTCACCGGGTATGTTGGCAAGTCCCTCTGATCACTGCTTCCAAATCTCACAAACCATGAAAATCCAGTAGGCAGATAGCCGTTGCACTGCTTGAGGTCATAGATCTGGAGTTCTACCCAACTTGGAGGTTACTCTAGATAGCTACTACTGCTGTGCTTCGGTTCGAAGTTTCTTCACTGATCCGATAAACCACAACGGCTCGCCACTTTGCACCCTTTCAGTAAGCAATCACTACAGTCTGTGCTTCTTCTAGAAGCGGACATGACAACTTCGATCATCTTGGTACACATGGTGTTTTGCCTACCAAAAATGAGCGAGCAGCAAAGCATATAAACGACAACGGACTCCTCTCAGCAGTGTCGAAAGAATTCCAACCTCACTTGACATCCTCACCACTCCTCAATCCTTTCAACACAACTTTCTGACACTTTCAACCAAGTCCACTGGCTAGTCCGCCGCCAACAACATGCATATCCACTCCCTTCTTGCCCTGACCCTGGCGGTCACCACCTCGGCCTTGCCCTCCCTTCCAGGATGTCTCGTGACCGATGAGAACCACTCTCGCGCCTGCCATGAGGTCGGCCCCGTGCAGAGCAAGCTGGAGATTGTCGACGGTCAGAAGCAGCAGAACCGCGGTGGTCTCCAGGGCCAGATCGAATATGTCGACCAGCAGATCGGCAAGGAGATCGAGTGTCCCGGTTGCGGCAAGAACATCGTCGGTGACCTTGTCCAGTCCAGATCCATCGGTCATAACAACATGGTTACTGGCCAGGGTGAGCAGCAGCTTGACATGATCAATGGAAAGACCCATGAGGAGTGGGTGGGTGTGGGTCAGCAGCAGCAGCAGGACAGCATGGTGAGTCTTCAGAAAATCTATTATGTCTATCACCGTCAATTCTGGGCAATACACACTAACAAACAACTCTTCTACCACAATACAGCCCCATGGCCAGAAGTCCAACTTCAAGACTGGCCAGAACCAAAAGCGTAACCACCTCGGCCAGCACTTTGACGACCAGTCCAGCACCCACGGCCCCGTCATGTACACCGGCAAGACTCAGCAAGATGAGCTTCTTACCAAGGGCCAAGGCAAGACCCAAGAGCTCTACAATACCATGGGCCAGACCAACGGCCGCATCCAGGAGCGTGACATCACCCACAACTGGGCCAACCAACTCAACCAGGGCCAAAACCAAGAGCAGCAGGAGCAATTCAACAAGGGTGCCCAGCAGATCGAGGGTCTCTACACCACCGGCAACACCCACGGTATCATCCAGGACTTCAACAAGGGCGGCCAAAACCAGCAGCTCTACAACGGTCAGCAGATAGGTACTACTAACCAGCTGTACAAGACCGGTCAGAACGGTATCCTCCTGACCACCAACCCCAACCATCAGCAAGAGCAGTTCAACAAGGGTCAAGGCCAGGGCCAGCAGCTGTATAATGGTCAACAGACTCACCAGCAGCAGCAGCAGTGGAACAACGGCGGCGGTCCCAACGACATCCTCATGACTACTACCCACCAGTTCTACCAGGGCCAACCCATCAACACCCAACAGCTCAACAACAAAGGCCAGGGAATCCAACAACTCCACAACGGCCAACAAACCCAGCAGCTGAACAAGATCGGTGGTGAACAGACCCAGCAACTCAATAACGGCAACTGGAACCACCAAACCACCCAAGAGCTCTTCAAGACCACCACCAACGGCATCATTCAAGCCCGTCACGAGACTGCTGGCGAGCATTTCGATGGTCATCAGGAGGAGCAGCAGTTGGCCGCCGGTAACAGCCAGAGCAAGCAGCAGCAAGAGGAAATCGAAATCGGCGGCGGCCAGCACAAGAACCAACAAGAAGCTGTAGTCTTGTCTCCCCAGCAAATGATGGACTTTGTTGCTGCTCAATCCAAGCAGCAGCAGCAGCAGCAGCAGTGGGTTAGGGAGCAGGTGGTTACTGTGGATGGCAAGCAGCAGGAGGTTTGGACTTGTGTTTGAGCACTGACTGACTGACTAACCAGTCAGTTAGTTTTCCCAGCTGAGAAGGATGGGGAGGATGGATGAATGGATGGATGGGAAAGAATGGATTCAATCAGATGGATGATGGATGAGATGATAACGATGTTTAGTTTACATGACGCTGATGCTGATGCTGATGCTGACGCTAGCTGTGACAGGTGGTAAAAAGCTACTTTTTGAGAAAGGGTATAGTGTATTGATGTCTCAATGGGTTCAACGCCTTTCACTCGTTTGGTCGTTGAAGGAACTTTTCTATTCGAGGGCGATGTTTTATCTGTTTTGTTGTTTACTAGTGCTTTGAGAGGATAACAATGGACTCGCTCGTTGAATTGTTGCTCTTCGGATAAAAGCAAAGTGAAGTAAGTGACTGTCATGCGGAAAACGAAACCGAGGTGCTGGCGAAATCTTGCCAGACTCTTCACTTGCCCTTTAGTCGGGTTTGACGCCATGGTCATTGGACGTCTCAATCCGAAGAAGTCTGCCGTGTTATTGCCCATTGATGGAAGGAAGAAGGAATGTTCGAACCACCTTAGCGGAACCGATTTACCAACGGATACACATACAACCAGCAATCACCAAGTTTGGAAAGCCGAGCATCAAGTGCCGTTGTCTCATTCAGTCCTCTCATCAAAAAGTATCCCTTGCGTAACTTATTGAACTCCAGTTTCCATTCCATGCCGGTTGGTCGGTTGATCATTGACAACGTTACTGGTATATACATAAACATAGTGATACCCACAAAGTTGATGCTTTAAAATTTCCAAATTTCCTCCAGTTCTCTCATCCCCTCCTTTCTCCTTTCATCCAAAAAAAAAACGCTGACCTCCGGTATGTATACGAATCGAGTCGCGGGTATAGGTCACGTCACGCCAATCATCAGAATGCCATCACCATTCCAATTCCATATCTTCTTTTTTTCTTCGAAAACCTCGTCTCATGGATCCGCACCTTCCGCCGTCATCCTAGCCGAAGTTCCTTTTATCCCTTCTCCTACTGGGGGACTGTGACTCTCCTTATCTCTTGCAGCTGTCGTGCTCCTGGTGCTCTCCGAGCGATCGATATTTGCAGTAACAGCACCGCTTCCATTGCCTTTCTCTTTCTCCACCTGTTCATTTACTTCGATGGTCCTCTCGGGCTTTTTCCCCTTTGTCGTTACCGAGGTTTCCTCGCCTGAGTCACTTTCCGTCGATGTTCGGAAACTCTCTGATACTGACGTACGAGCTGTGCTACTCTCTCCTTGGAATGTTATGTTGATGTTCGGAGGGTTAGACACCGATTCCTCTGTGCTGGCCGCATTATTGTTGCTGCCCTCTCCTATCCTTATCTCCTCTTCCGGCTCGACGACAATGAGTGGCACTGAGTCGAGACGCAGACTTGGCAATCTGGTCGGTAGGTTCCCGGTTCCGACACCTCCTCCCCCTGAGATGCTCCTCTGGTGAGCAAGGGTTCTGCCTCCATCCGTGCGCGTAGAGAGCGATGTCTCTTCGGCTGATGGTGCTGGTGATGGACCGGGGTATTCCGGAGGGGGTTCGTTGTACGGAAGCGGCGTCAGGGTGGTGGGGCTATTCCTACCGGATACAGCGGCAGAGGCAACTGGGGAGCGGAAGGGAGTCAAGTCGTCCAAGCGAACGTCCTCGTAACCTGGTGGAGGCGGCATGTTGACGGCGCCCAGGTCAGCATCATCGGCATCGATCATCTCAGGGCTGGATCCAGCGCGCGGGGTATTGGCAGCCGAGTTTGCCCTGGACCTGGATATCGATCGCCCGCGTTCGTGGCTGTTGCGCGTAACAAGGCTGAACGTGCTGCTACCGCCCGCTCCAGTCAAGGGCGTAGCCACAGCCGACGAATCGAGGAACTGATCACCCAATCTGGAGGTGTCGATACTGAGCGAGCTCGAACCCCTCCGATGATGAGTGGCTGAAGTACTAGGCCTTACACCCTGCTGCGACGCCGCCATGCTCGCCGCATCGCTCAGCAACCCGACCCTTTCGCTTTCCGTGCTGTTAGCCCGGATGCGAGTGCCATCCGCCCTAGCGACACCCAAGTCCGCATACTGTACACTGCTCGTCGCGCGCGATCGCAACTCTCTGATGCGATTGTGTTCCTCACGAAGCACCTCCAGTTCCTCAGTATTCCGCGCCGTCTGAACCCGAGCCTGCTCTCTAATCTGGCGCAAAGCTGCAGTGTTATGGGCTTGCCGAGCCTCTTGGCGCAGTCGTCGCCGCTCCTCCCGCTCTTGGTTCGCGCGCCGTCTTGCCACGCGAATCTGGTACAGTGCCTCCATTTCCTCGTCACGTAGATGCTCCTCATCCTCCGCAGTCGGCATCTCTACCACCACATCGATACCGTCGCGCTCGCCTTCCCTACCTAAAACTCGCTCGTTTTCGGCCGGAGCTGGCCGGTAGGCCGGGAGTGTCATGATGCTGCGGATCGACTGATTACGGTTTACCTCAGCTGTCGTTCCTCCTGTCGCTCCTGTTCTGCCGGCTGCGGCGGCAAGTCGAGCGTTCACCGCAGTGAGTGTTTCCTCCATGGCGTCCTGATTTGCTCGGTTGTGACTGTTGTACTCTTCGTCGATGCCAGCCTGAGCGTAGGCATGCTTGACAGGCGGGACCTTCCATTTGGTCCATAATCGCTTTAAGAAGGGCGTGGGTATGTATTTTGGGTTGGGATGTCTGGCGCGGACGGCGCGTAAGGTGAGAGTGATGGATAACATCAGAGCGATTACGGCAACGACAATGGCGACAATCTGCGACGGAAGCAAGTGTTAAGAGAGGAACACCATTTGATGTGGAATAGAGAGGCCTACAATGCTAGTTTGAGTGGGCTTTTGGGAAGAGGGAGCATTCGGATCTGGGGCTATGTCGATGCGTGGCCATAAACTGACTGCCATCGAAACAGCATTGGGCTCCAGTGACGGTTGAGAAGCCCGGATCGGTATCCGTGATTGTGTTACAGGCATTTTGGCTGGTGGTGGATATGTATGATGGAATATATATATAACAGTTCGAAGAAGCGGCCGCGTCGACGATCAATGGGCTGAAATTATCCTCTGACTAGAAGGCCGATGTCTCTGCATTGCTCTTGGTCGTCGTCTGTCGATGGAACGCAAAGTCGTGAACCGGGAAGAGGCAACTCGGCAATCGTCACACAGCCCTCCGCAACTTGACAACGCCAATGAGAGTGTTGAGGCGCGGTTGGGGGCGTTACCGGTCTCCAAAGGTCGGAATACACCGTGATATACGCGGTGATCGGCCTTGTACAACCGTCCGACGGGAGTAATAATCTCTTAATGTCGGCGGCCGGTGCAGATATGCAGAGGTAGTGTAGTGTAGAGTGGTATGTGTATGTAAAGGTTGAGGCAGTAGTATTGATTGACACAGTCTGCTATTCGCACTCACCAGGCGAAACAAACGTAGATACAATACCCATGGAGATATACGACTAAGCAGATGGGCGATGGAAACAGAGAAATCCGCCTTGGCGGCTAAACAAGTCGACCAAGATGAAGTTGAAAAGGTTCAATTAGTCAGTTGGAAGAGAGAACAAAGAGGAAATCGCTATCACGCTTCGCATTTTCCACCTAATCTTTCGGTAAGGCGGGCGGGCGGGCAAGCGTGCGACCTGGGAGGGCTGGGAAGTGGAAGCAAAAGAGAGACAGGGAAGGCCCTGAGTTGAGCCATTCAGAAGCCAAACAAATTGGCAGGGGCTGTCAACGTTCCATCCAAACAGCAGGCCCCCGCCCCACTGGGCAGTGCCGCCTCGTGTTGCCCCGTCAGTGTTGCGCAGTTGTTTACCATGCCCCTTGGGAATCCGGTACGGCGGTACTGCAAGAGCAACAACAGGGTGCAGGGCAACAACCGTGAATTACGTCTTTGGGTACCGGGAAAGGGACTTTTTTTTACCAGAATTCTACTTTATGACCTATGTGAGGCTTTTCGTTTTCCAAGTTTAGCTTTTCATGACTTTCCTGCCCCGAAGAATATCACATCCCAAGACCCGCACTAACAAACAGTCAAACTGTTACATAGGCGGTCTTGAACCCCACGGCATCAAAACAACGAATGGAACACCAAAGTCCCACAGTGGATCGCTTTCCCATCCCAACCGAACGTCCTCTTTCATTCCTTTCAAGGACGGGAACTTTTACCTATTTTGACGACATCAACCACAGCACTCAACCATATGAAGACGATGTCCTGAAACTCTCACTGATTGTTTCGTGGCTAACATGGGCCCCTCGGTCTCTTGTCCATGTCCAAGCGCACTGCCATGGTCGGACCCTATTGTGGCTTTATCTGAGGCCGATCTCCAACTTACAACCAAGGCCGGTTCTCAAGGGAGTGGCTGAGTGGGACGTCTGACGGGATACCTACTCACTGCCACCGTCCTTTGAGATCACCACGACCACTCGGTCCAGGCTGTGCATACACTCGATCTTCTGTTCCTGCGCGGCTGTCCTTGGTCGACACTGATTTGGGCATGGTCAATAGTCTATTTGTGTACACTATGTACAGTGCAAAGGGTCCAACAAAGGGAAGCTTGTGCAAAGTTAGAGAGGCACAAAGGATCTACGTAGATCCCATCTAGATCACCGCCATGTAGTGATGGTCATTTTCTGAAAAAATAAGAAAATTCCCGATATTATCGAATTTCTGAAATTTTCGAAATTTTCGTTTGAAAAAGACGGTCTGTGCACCCACACACAGAATCCCCCTCCCCCCCCCCCCTCCTCCCAACCGCCATCTCCCATCGCCAATGACTCCTTCTTTTATCTACCAAACTATACAATTTCGAGTGCGTTTGAATACTATGAGCCATCACGATAACCTCGCAAGATGCTTCCTATTCGGAATGAAATAGTTTACTATCATTTCAAACTCTCAACTACTATAATAATTGTACTTTACACACAGAATCTAGGCTTAGATGCCAGCTTACACACATGATATATGGGCCGAAGGTCACATGGGCAAGCACGTGCTGAAAGAATCCCTTCTTTTTCCTTACCTTTCCTTACTTTTCTGTTCCTTACCCTTCCCGTGAAATTCCATCCCTTTACTACCGCCATGAGCTCTTCCGGCCATCCCATCCTCCATCTTCTATTTCCAGTCGACGCTAGCACGCAATCAAGTCAACGTGCAGAGCAATCCCCGCATACGCTGCTGCCCTTGCCTTTGCGACATGTACCCTACCGACAGACATGTCCGAGCTACGCAGTACATACTGCGCACTCTGAACACATACACACATACCAGGATATGTACAATCCCGCTTCGTCTGTCCAATGATACTTGCCCATCCCTATATACACGGCATGGCCGGATTTAGGGCAGTTTATTGCTTCTTCTTCTCCGGGTCTGCGGGGTACGGGGTGAGATGGTATACGTGTCTCTCACTCTAATATTACTGACAATTGTGCCTCAAAGAAATAACCCTATTGTAATTCTAGAATTCTTAAGCTGTTGCCTGTTGTAGTCACCGAGGGACAAACATCCACTGACTATCGGACAGCCACAATTGCCTGAATGGTTCGATGACTGCCAGCGTGTCCCGACTAATCTTTTCAGTGCAAAAGTGCGACAGATGTAAACCTTGACTGCTACTCAAAGATGAGCAGTCTTGTTGTTCCACCTAACACGTCCGGACTCTCGTCAGTCAAACTGGACACTCTTACTTGGTCAAAGGGGAACTTACAAATCAAGGAACAACTTCCACAGAATGGAAAACATCAAGCCCTGAAGGCCATTGCACAAAATCCGCGTCTTCAATCCGCGGCCAAGCAAGCCCTTGATGCCATCGTTGACAATGACCAGCCTCGCTGCTTCGGCTAGACACAACATGTTAGCGTAAACAATCCTCTTGCTGAAGATTCACAAACAAAGCGGGAAGGACTCGTCCGTCAAAACTCACAATAAGAGACCTCCTTATCGTTAACCTGCCGATACGTCTTCACCACCCTCAACGAATTCGACACCGAATCGCTCACCACACTCGCCACGAACCCCGCAAACGCCAATCTCAACAACCAGATCCCCAACGGGTGCTTCGCCGGCTCCGGTATGATCTCCAGCAAATAATCATGCGTCGCATACCAGGGGTAGTTGCCCACAAAAGTCGCCGCGGCCGTCGCAAAGGCGCCCCACCAGAGACTGCCGATGCCGTCCGTCTTGATGCGTTGCCTAAGAATAGCGGTGCCTCGGGGCCCCTGAGCTTGGAGCGTGGTTTTCAAAGTGTCGATGGGTGTCAGGATCATCCGGAAGGCGGCGGCGCAGAGCGAGGCGAAGATATCCTGGATGGTGATGGGCAGGTGCTTGAGAAAGGAGTTGGATTGGAGGAGAGCGTGGATGCCGGCGTTGGCGGCGGTGTCGCCGAAACGGGCTGCTGGTCCTGCGGTTGTGGTTTTGTGTGTGAGTATTGGGGTTGTTAACGAGTGTTTGGGAGTAGAGGAATTCACCTTGAAAGAGAGCGGCTCCCATTCCATCGTAGTACCGACGGAGACCACCCTGTCGGTAGAGAGTCTTGGTGGCAGTGGTGAACGAGGTGCCGAAGCGGTATTGATAGTTCATGATGGTTCGTAAGGGCTGGATAAGGGTAAGTGACTGCCTTGCTCAACATCAACGGTTAGAGTCAAAAGGTCACATACCATCAAAAGCAACACCTGAAGCACCATGGCCGCAGCACCGCTTATACCACCACCCAAAGCCCGTTTAAGCGCTCCCTTCAGGTCGAACTAGAGATGATGAGATCCATCAGTGTCAGTACAAGTCAAGCACTTGAAAGAAAGCGCTGGGGAAGGTAATGATGCAGCAACCCACGTTGACATCCGCCCCAGCATCGATCCAAGCTTTGACAAAGATAACAGTCACTGTGACCGCAGCAACAGTCCAGAATATCCTCCAAGCAAAGTAACTGCACGTATATCTGCTTCCTTCATCTTGTTCTGCCTCTTCAACAGTATCATTATCAGGCCCTGCTCGATGATCATTTTGGCTTATCAAGAGCGGCGTCTCCTCGTTGATAGTGGTTGCCTGGCTTTGTCCGCTCTCGATATCATCGTCGGGAGTTTTGGTGGGTGGCATCGTTTCATTCAGACGAACTTTCAATGAGTAGGACGATGTGAGCTTTGATGATGAAAATGTTCGTGTTCTTGATCCAGTGATGGTTGAATTCTGGATGGATGTTTTGTTTTGTTCTGATGAAAGATATCGCCTGATAGGCTGCCAGCCGATCCCAGTCGTATCCCCCGCAGCGGCAGCGGATTACCAATCGGTGATGACGTGCTAATCTCGGCCGCTTTGGTGGTCGACATGAGACACCCATCTGCATATCTTTTGAAGTTTTTGATTTTTATAGTCGGGTTGTTCATTCGATGAGTTTCAACCTCCACCGATCGATTATGTTCGGTGTCAAGATCAACAATCGCCTTACGTCGAGTTGATGAAAACGATGTGCAACACTGCGGACATTCACGAAAACCACGCTAGCATATGGTATTAATGGATAGTAAACAAACCATTGCGCATTTCCAATCCTAACTTTTAGTACCACCTATCCCCAACTTATATTTCCCAAGAGCCCCAGCTCGCCGGCGAAGTACTGGATGGAGGTGCAATTCCCCCATGCTTGAGCGGGAGTGATGGTAGCACTCATGTTGAAAGCGCGGTCCCAAGCGAGCGTCTCGCGTTCCGGCCAGCCTTCCCTCTCGTCAAAATGCGTAAACGCTCGAGGTCTTTCAGCGAAGTGAGGTTGTGCGGGTTGACGGTCAACTCGGAGAAGTAGGTCGCTAAGCGGGGGAAGTCAGTGTTTAAGACGAGGTTCTCAAAGACAAATTGTTCCTTTTTCGTGGTCTCATTGCCGGGGAGGAAGAGGTCGTTGATGATGATGGCGCCGGCAGAGCGAAAAACGGAGAGAGCGGCTTCAAAGACGGAAAGGACGGGCGCGTAGGGGTTAGAGGCTGGATCGTTGAGTTCGATGAGATTGCGTGGGATGCCGATGCGAGCGCCGCGCAGGGCGAAGTAGTCGCTGGCGCCGACGTAGTCGGGGATTTTGTCGACGGGTCCTGCTGAGGATAGTATACTCCCTCAGTCTGACCTCTGGTGGCAGACCAGCCCGATGTGTAATTTTTACTGCGATTGCTGGCCCATCAAGAAAGGGTTGTTTTGCCGAGGATGACGGCGCCGGCTTTCCTCAACTTAGCGGCCACTGTGCTGTCTTCGGACACATTGGCTCCGACCAAAGCGTATAAACCGGCTGTATTATCCATTTTGTCTGGCGTGGCGATGTTGTCTTTGAGCAGAGTTGGGATGCCGTGTAACGGACCCATGATCGTGCCGTTTGTTCGAGCAGCGTCCAGCTCTGATGCTATCGAGAGGGCATCGGTGTTGAGCTGGGTGACAGCCTTGAGGGTAGAGTTCACCTCCAGAATACGGCGGGTATAGGCATTGACGAGATCGATGGTGGTGAATAAGCCCTTCTTAAGCCCGGCAGCTAGATCTTCAAGATCAGCATCCAATAGTGATGGGAAATGTACGCAATTGCCGGTTGAGCCCAAGAGTGGCTTTTGCGAGCAGAAAGCATCGTGATACCATGATGACGCGAAGGCTGTGGCTACAGGAAGGAGACAAAAGACTGTAGGAACTTCATCTTCGACAACGGGGAAGATGGAGCAAGGGTTCCCCGATGAACAATAGTTGAGGGCACAGAGAAGTAGAATCGCTGGATGAGAACATCGCGATGTTTATACGGAGGCAGAGAAGTGATAGATGCGAATACCCGATAGATGGTGTCAGATCATCGACCCTCGACATCGAGCTAGAGGACTGACGGGATCAAGACGCGATGTCGCCGATCCAGTCTATCCTGGTATTTCACCATATTCCGTATGCAACCTGCTTCTTCACACCCCAAGCTTCAAGCCCAGGATTGCAATGAAAGAGGATGAGCACAAGCAAGATGTAGTGTGGTTCGCGTCGCCTGGAGGCAGTGTAATACCAGGGACACAGTGGAAGGTAACCATGTGCAAGCACAGAGGGAAACCGACCGAGTTGCAAAAATTAGAATAATCACGATTGTACTCCGTAGAGTACTTTCAGAGATTAAACTGAAAAGAACAGATACTACACTTGATCTAAGCCAAAAGGCAAAGAGAGCTGAAGAAAAAAAGAAGAAAAACAGGAGCAAAAGTGGGAGGGGTGGCCGGCATTATATACCCTCCCGGGTCTCCTGGGGCTGGTCTGTGCACGAGTGCAAATTATCCGTGCACGAGTGCAAGTCGTTCGCAGAATGGGTGGAGTCGGCATTTGCCAGTGAGGTCGGGTGGTTCCACAACATGTCAGGCACGCCCGCCCACTCCCTCCACGTGCAGGGCGGGCACAACGGAATATGTAGGTAGGCAGGTCGGATATGGGGGCGGGGTCTCGGTTCCCGTTTGCAACGCAATCCGGCACCATCCACCACTGCAGCTTCTCTTTGTCGAGCTCAACCTCACCACTCCAGCAGATCATGTATCTTCGACCTTTCACAAAACAAGGAGTGGGACAAATTAACTGTTGACTGTCTTGACTTGGTATCAATTGCATGCTAAACTGTCAAATTTCAAAGGATGACGCATTTGGACGGCAATCCGCAAGGCCCTTCTTTGGTTTCCTTCTGCTTAGTAGGTTGCTGTTCTTGCTTCACGGGTTCCTTCTTCTGCTGCGGCGCCGGCTTGGGCTGCGAAGCTGTTTGATTGGCAGCAACAGCAGTTGCTTTCGCGCCAGTGTCACTTGTCTTCGCCTTCTTCGAGCCTTTTGAGGAGAATCACCGTTAGCAACCACTCGCAATGACATCGACTTCGCGCACATCACAACCAAAGGATGCATACCAGTTGCAGTTTCTCACGCACCGGTAAGCTTGGACAAGGTGTTGTAGAACTCCTCGCCCTGAATGCCCGCAACCTTCAACTCGCTCTCGCTGGGCTGCCTGCTGCCATCACCACCGGAAAGGGTGCCAGAGCCCCAAGGGCTGCCGCCGTGGACCGCCGAGAGGTCGGACAGCTCACCGAACACCTTGGCGTAGCCGAGAGGCACATAGATGATGCCGTGGTGGGCGAGGGTGCTCATGGCCGCAATGGCAGTCGACTCCTGGCCACCGCCGAGACCAGCTGTGGAGATGAAGAGACCGGCCGCCTTGCCGTAGAGACCGCCGGTGGCCCAGAGCCCACCGGTCTTGTCCCAGAAGGCCCTCCACTGGGCGGGGAAGTTGCCGTATCTGGTGGGGATGCCGAAGAGGAAGCCATCGTACTCCTTGAGGATCGCAGGGTCCTCAATGACGGGGATGTCGGTGGGCTTGGGCGGGGCGTACATCTTGGCGAGGACCTCGTCGGAGAGGGTCTCGGGGACTCTGATGGATATGTCAGCGCACTCGTTCAAGTGGTGGATCGCAGAGTATTTGTTTACTCACTGGTAGAGGTCGGCGGTGCCACCGGCCTTCTCAATGCCAGCCTTGGCAGCCTCAGCAAGCTGCCTGATGTGGCCGTACATAGAGTACTAGAGATTGTTGGTTAGCCGTTTGTCCGACAGATCAAGAACGACGGATACCTACATAAACAATCGCGATCTTGGGCGCCATCTTGATTAAGGATATTAATTAGGTATGAGTGTTGGGTATATTAGTGTATGGTATGAAAAAGCAGACGTTCTTGTGGGAAGAATTTGAATCTACAGAGCATGTGGCACAGTCGTCCCTTATATACGATGAACTCCTCATGGGATCAGGGGTCGTCTTGAAACCAGCGGGATGAACCTGCAATCCATCAACGCCGATAACACGTTGTGAGACCGATCTGGATTCGTCATGATTACCGTAATCAACTGCAAATCGGCAACAAAGGCTAACAGCGTCCACTGGAGAGCAGATCGGGGGGGCTCTAGGCTCGCAGATCCTCCATCATGCGACGACCTTTCCCTAACTGGCTGGAAATGGTGTCATTGATTCCCGTACGACGTGGTATCATTGTAATTACAAGCACTGTACATATGGTTGCTTAGCTCATCGGACTGGAGCATTGCTGAATAACGGATGACAACGCCCGGGATACCTGACTCGGACTTCGTTGTTCAGCCTTCAGTAAGCGGGGCGACTCGCTTGTTGGGAAGGTGGGTCAAGGGTGAACCCCGGCTCGAGTCATTCGTAATGCTTTGTTACCATTGACAAACTTTAAAGTTGCATTTTGGGAATAGCATCATTAAACTCGAAGATTCTCGCACTGCATGGAAACATTCGCATAGTGCCGTATCTATGGGATATTTTTTTCAAGTTCAGGAGTGAATATTTTACTCCATCAATACGTTGTATTTTCTCGGCATGATAGCCAAAACAAGAACGAAGGGGTGTCACAATGGCGTTTACACCCGTCCAGGGTGAGAAGATGCAGAACACTCTTGACCCGAGCTCACAGAACCTTCAAAGTTTCCTCTGTAGCTTCTCTCATCCTCATCAAAACGTCCCTCAACCATTCATTCTCTCTTCCCCCATATTTACCAGCCTTCACCAAGCCAGCGCCTGACTGGTCGCCCTCACCGGCTTCGCATCTTTCTGCTCTTCCGAACCCTTCACCACATGACCATGCTCATGACCCTCCTCATGTTCATCCTCCTCGCTTCTCGGCAACAACACCGCAACATCCCAAACCAAGCCAAACCTCTCCGCCAGCTCGGTCCGGATAATCTGATCCCACTTCTTGATGAGCGGATGTGCTAGCGCAATGTCAGGGAAGAGAATTTCTGGCTTTGCTTCTTTTTCCTCTCTCTTTTGGTCCTCCTCTTCCATGTCCTCTTGATCCCTCTGTCGCTGCTGTTGTTGTTGTTGTTGTTGTTGTTGTTGTTGTTGTTGTTGTTGTTGTTGTTGTTGTTGTTGTTGTTGTTGTTGTTGTTGCGGTTGCTCTCGCTCAGGATGCTGATACCGCTCATGCTGCTCCTCTGTCTCCCCCGGGACCTCAAACTTCCAAGTCCCATCCTCATCCCAGTACTCCTTGCCGTAGATACTGTGCACGCTGAGATCCTTTTCTGCTTCCGCCAACAACCTCTTGACTCTCTCCTTGATATCCTCTTCCCCTTCTCCTTCATCATCATCCTGCTGTGGTGGTTTGCGCCCCTTCGCCGACGAAGAGCCAAGAGAAAAACTCAACCCCTCCAAAACCCCCAACAATTGTCCCGCCATCGCGCCGATCGTCGCTCCCAGCCCAAACCCCTCGTCAAACCCAGCCTGCACGTGCTCGGCTTTGGCAACGGTGATACCATCACGATAGCCAGCTGTGGTGTGTTCCTGTTGGAGGCGGGGGATGTCTGACGGGTGATTATGCCCTCCATGGCCTCTCACCGTTGCTTCGTGATGGTGATGGTGATCTTCATGTGAGTGGGAGTGAGAATGTGACTCGTCGCCCCAGACATCATCATCGTTGTCGCCGCCATCGTCGCCCCAGACGTCATCCAATGTTGTGGTGCTGTTGTCCTCAATGGAAAGGGTAGTGTCGTCTGTTGGGTTGTGGTATTCGACTGCAGGCGCTGTAGGAGCGACGCCGGCGCCGGCGTTGTTGGCGATGCGACCGGATGAGGACATGGTGGTGAAGAGGTCGGGGTCTTCTCTGGAGGAGATTTGGCGCATGAACATTTCTTTTTGTGTTTCAAACCAATTGCTTCGTTGGTGGGTGAGACGACACGTGAATCTGAGATAGAAGTAAGCGCTGATTTGAATTGTGATATGACGGCGTCGGCATGCGGCGCTTTCGTTCCATGTGAACTCGAAAAAAAAGGTCAAAACGCATTTGAATTTGTCATCGTGGGTCTGGAGTCACCTTCAACCCTAACCCTTTTACAATGGAGATCGATGGATTGGTTGATGCTATTGTCAAAACTCGTTTATCCGATCACAATGTCAGTTGGCTGTTATGTGACGTTCGCACTGATGATGTAGAATATGTTCTCAATTGGTATACTCAAAACACCTAAACCGCTAATAAGGTTCCCAAAAACGTCTCATCAGATAACGCCCCGCCACTCCTCAAATAAACTTCTTCTCAAACTTCTTCAACATGCCCGTCACTCCCCTCTCCAACTTGCCCGCACCCTCTTCTAGCCTACCCTTCTTCTGCTCAGGCACATACAACTGATGGTGGACCTCATACTCTTGCTGTCCAGCGACATTTTGTCCATAACCCGCTCCTTGCTGCATCGACGGCGGTATCGGCGACGGCGCAGCCACGTAACCAGCACCAGGTGGCGTGGGAGTAGGGGGAACGGCTCCGTAGCCGCCAACCGCAGCGACCGAAGCAGGTTGGGCTGGGTATCCTTGGCTATATGGGCTAGCAAATCCAGGGCTGACGAGACCGGGACTGGGGAGCCCACCAGGCATGGTGACAGACCTTTGTACGCCGGGGTGTACAGGCGGTTGGCTGAGGCCTGTCGGGTAGCCGCCTCCAAGCGCGCCGAATCCCTGGGGCGTGAAGCCGGGCGAGGTCACGCTGTGCTGGGGAGGAGCAGCAAAGGTCGGAGCTCCAGGCGGGTGCTGTAGGTTTGGCGGAGGAATGCCTGGGCTCAAGGGTCCACGACCGCTGGGAGGAGGCAGGCCTGGTGAGAAGGGAGTGGTCGCATCGTAGGCCAGAGTCTGGTGCAACGGATTCACCGCGGCATCCTCTGGGGGAGGCGTCTTCTCGCGGTATCGTACGGGTTCGGCGGCAGGTGGCGCAGCCGGGTTATAGGCCATCGGAACGAATGCTTGGGGCGATGGTGTCGAGTGATCGTGGGAAGCAGACACTGCAGACACGGGCGGCGGAGCAAAGGACTGGATTCCGCCAACTTGCGGAGGCTGTGATAGAGTGGTCGGGGGTGTACCGTGGTCAGCGATTGCTGCCCTCTCGAGTTGCTGGACTACCGCGCTGACTTCGGTATCGTGCCGAGGTGGTGGTCCTGGCTCGTTGTGGACATCGCACTGGTGCGGAGGGAGCACACGCCGGATGCCATTGACGAATTGCAGAGCATCTTGATGGTTGTGAAAGTAAATGTCGAGCGAGTGAAGCTTGTAATGGTACTTGGCCTGATTGTGAGGGTCGTATGTTGGTAGATGCCACTCCTCGTAGCCCTCGACCTCACCAACCGTCAAAGTTACAAGGCAGGTGTGGTTGTAATCGTACTCGAGATGGGTTTTGTCGAGGTCTGGCGACACACGATGTTAGCCTTCCCACTGTCCCGAACTCTCACCCTGAAATGCTAATGCTTACAGCCATCGAAAGCATCCTGATCTTCCCTTCCAGGTTGGTTCGCAATTTCCAGCTGTGCGCGGCCCAAGTTGGCATCTTCGAAGAGGTATACATAGGAGCCCTTGTCGAACCTGTGATGAGGCGGGTTATTTGTTGGAGGGCCGTAGAAGTAGTGAATATCACCAAAGCTATGAAGCGAATCTATCAGTCAGAATGCGCCCAGGAAATACCACCTCTTTATGGGATCAACGGAAGACAAACTTACAACGTGCCGACGTTCTCCTCTCCTTCACGGGCGGCCATCTTTGTGGTCAACGAACTCACTTGAGTGAACAAACACAACAACACAACAACGGTAGAGAAGATTGAGAAAACTGAAAGACAGCAAACTTTCTCAGCTTCCCAACCGAGGGCTCTACGCCTAATATCAAAGATGACGGAACCCAAAGAAAACAAGAGCCACTCGGCTTCCGCGTCTTTGCGATAGTACCCTACCTCTTAACGTGTACATACCCTTGCAGGAGACCGTGGTCTGGTTCTTCACATTCGGCTCTCACTTCATGGCGCAATCAGCACACAGCCATCCAACCAGCGCGCACGATAGGTCGGTGATGCGACCCCTAGTGCCGGTAGAGGTGACCTTGCCTGGTGGTTGCATCGTCCTGGATGGTCACTGGATGGTCCGCCTGGGCGCTTAAGGTGGGATGCCAAGAAAGAAGCACGAGCAAGTCAATTGTCACTCTCTCCCAGTCCTTCTTTCACAATCGATTGACGAGGAAGGAAAGGAGCGGGAGGGAAAGACAAGAAAAAAGGTGGGGTAAGCCGGATCCATTCCAATACCTAAACCTGGAGAGCTAGAAAGCCCCACCGGGCACGCAGACACCTTCTGGCCTCTCTGGCGGAGGGAGGCCTTTCAGGGCAGCAGGGCCCGGGTCTTTTTACAGTGACTGGCGTGCAAGGCACAGGGCAGTTGGAGGTCATTCACTTTTTCAGCGCTCGGGTCTTTTCTCGAACCATCCCTGTCCGTACGGTGGCCCAAGTGTGACTTAGGTTGTTTATAAAACTGGTCCAAGCTCCCAGCTGCAGCCAAGTGTCGGTCATTTTATATCAACGCCTCTACCACACTTACAAGTTTCGTATTCACACCCAAACCTTGAACCTGTCTACCTCTAGCTTTCTTCCCTTCTTCCTTTTTTTTTACCCTTTTTTTCTTTCCTTCTTTTCTTTGCCCTTTGTTCTCCTCTTCCCTTTTTTATCTTCATTTCTTTCTTTTCTCTTTCTCTTTCTTTTTCTCCTCCTTTTTGGCCTCCCCTGGGGGGAGGGGGGGGGGGGGAGGGGGGAGAGAGGAGGAGG
>NW_009799179.1:8000228-8077565 GCF_000213175.1 Neurospora tetrasperma FGSC 2508
TACGTACGTCGTGTCGTCGTCGGGGGGNGGGGGGGGGAGAGAGAGAGAGGGATCCATTTGCATTGCTACCTTACCCCAACTCAAAAATTTGGAGAAGAACCAAGTGCAGGGCGGGTCCATTAGCGAGCCAGGGTCCATTTGCACTGCTACGTGACGTCTTAGCAAACCTCAGTCTCGTGCGAAAGCAATGAAGTGATGAAGTGATGAAGCAATGGAGTAATGAAGTATTCGGAGTTGATGGAAGTCAATGGGAGTTAATGAGAATTAATGGGAGTTAATGAGAATCAACGGGAGTTGATGAGAACCAATGGGAGTTAATGAGAACCAATGGGAGTTAATGAGAATCAGGGCAATAGTTGACTTTACGAGACTTGAGGCAGCTCATCAAGGTTATCTTCCATACCACCCCCCAGTGCAAGCCTAATGCCTGCAGCTGGTTAGACTTAAAGTTTTCAGAACTTTTGGATAAACGACCCAAGTCACACTTGGGCCACCGTACCTGTCCGTCCTCCACACGGCCCCGGCAGCCAAGCAAACGCACGCACGCCCGCCAGCCCGTAGTGTACGGCAGAAGCGGACAGGGCAGCAGGGGGACAAAAAATCGGCAGCAAAACTTAACGGAGCCACCCCGATCGAGACCTCGAAACCGCAATTCGCATCCGGACCCCGTTGCGCGCCGCATTCGCGACTCCCGAACCTCCACTTGTTTTTACGGCTCCTCCGAAGTCCGAATTCCTCCATCACGACCACCGACCCGTGACGGCCACCCAACTGTGCGCAACAGCTTCGGTCTCCCGATTTGTGTGCGTTGCAATCTTCTTCTTTTTTTGGTCCCGCGAAACATCATCGGCACGCCTAGACTAACCTCAAGACGCCCCGTCGCTGCAGCACCGATTCCTCATCCGCATCACCCTTCTCTTCATCCCGCAAGGTCCCCAGTTCGCCGCCGCATCTCCCGAGCACTTTACTCCGGACGGACCAAGCCATACTAGCCAATCGACCCGACGACTTACGCGACGACGGCCGACCTCTCTCTTTATAACCCACCACCCAGTACATACCCTCTTTCTCTCTTCAGCAACACAAAGTCCCACACGGGCATCATCAACCTTCAAAATGGGCATCCAACAAATCACCAACATGTGCTCGCACCTCCAAAACGCCTCGCGCGCTCGCCTGGGCCTGACCTCCCTGCCTAACACCAAGTACAACCTCGCCCTCGCCCTGGCCCTGCACCGCGCAGGCTTCATCTCCTCCCTCACGCGGGGCGGCCCCCACCCGCCCACGCCCGAGGCCCTCATGACCTACGAGCCCGAGCCCGTGACCAGTGCCAACGTGGCCACGCGCCGGTTGTGGGTGGGACTTAAATACTGGAACGAGGAACCCGTCTTGAAGGAGCTGAAGCCGATTTCGAAGCCGTCGAGGCTGGTGACTGCCTCCCTGGAAGAGCTGAACCGTGTGGCAAGGGGCTTTCCCGCAGGATACATGAAGGGGTTGCAGTTGGGCGAGTGTTTGTTTGTGAACACTGATAGAGGTGTGTTGGAGGTTAGAGAGGCAGTGGAGAGGAAAGTTGGTGGGTTGGTTTTGTGCAAGGTAAAATAGATGGAAAGAAGAAGAAGGAGGGTCTCAAGGATGGACAACTGGGATAGGACATGGATTTGGGGAAAGGAAGGCATTGTTGGGAAGGAAGGGAGAGGAATAGAAGGGGAGGAGGAAGAGTCACCGCACTTTGGGAGGATCCCAAACCTGAAATGGAGCCAACCATTTCTGTGCGCAGTGTACGATACGGATGTGATTCCACTGTACACTAGACGACTAAGCAAGACTGGACAAACATGAAAAGGAATAGACATTGGCAAAGCAGAGCTCATCCTTGGTTCTTGCCATGCGAATATGAGGTATGAGGCCAAGAAAGACAACGAGTTGGCATCCTGTATGCTTTTATATATGCATGATTAAAAAAAAAAAAAAAACAAAGGCACTCACTGTGGAAACAAATATCACGAATCCTGATAAGGAAATGATTCAATTCATCCTGCTCCAGGTTGCTGTGCAACCCATTATCTGCTATGCATTCATACTTCATGCGTCGCCAGCTTCTTACAAATGTGTAATTGGTCTTTCTACAAAGGTATCATGAAACGTGCTAACCCAGTAACACTGCATCCCCCTCTTTCACTGTCTCGAACAAATAATAGGGGGGTGATTAAAAAAGACTCTACAGGCCAAAAAGCGATCACATCCACCATTTCTGGCTTCCTTTTACGAATTAAGAAGTGTGCTTAAATTCCGAAGTGCTGGCAGACTTCTCCTCACCGTGCTCCTAAATGTCAGCATTGGTGGTATCAACAACCTCGGCAGCAGACGAGGCGGCAGCTTCAGTCTCCTGGGCTGGCATCTCCTCCTTAACATCATGAACGTCAGAAGTGGGGGTTTGGGGAGCACCGGCAGCCTCCGCGTCCGACGGTGGTACCGAGACCTCCTGGGTAGCTTCGGTGGCTTTCTCTACCGGCTGAGCCACTTCTTGGGGAGTCTCAGTCACAGTGGGGAGGGGCACATCAACAGCTTCTTCTGCCTTGGGAACCGGCTCAGCCTTGGCCGCAGCTGAACCAGAACGAGACTGTTTCGGTGTCGTAGCCGCTGATGGTGCTGCAGATTTAGTGGCAGGTTTTTTGGTCCGTGGCTTGCTGAGACTTCTCTTCGCGGCAGGTCCGGGGGTGGCCGACGACCTCCTGGGTGGGGATGTGACAACCTTCTCAGCGGTTTTAGAGGCGGATGCCGCGGTTGGACGCGTCATGCGTGCCAAAAAACCTTCGTCCACTTCCTTCTCCTTCTTCGTTGGCGGATGATCCTTCGCAGTCTGCTTCACAGGCACACCTAGACTAGGGCGAGGCCGGTTCTTGGTCGAGTTCTGTCTCTTGAGGGTCGAGGTAGCCGTTTTCGGTGCCGACATAGTAGAGGATGGCACTCTCGCTCTGCTAGAGGAACGGCTAGCCGGGGTAGGACCTCGCTCGCGAGTCTGCGACTGGGCGCGCGCATTGCCGAGCTTGGAACCAGAAGCAGCCGTATGAGTGGTAAGGCGTTCTGGGAGAGCAGCTGGGCGTGTAGGTGACTTGGCCTTGGGCTTCGAGCTTCCGGTGATGACAGGAGATGGGGCCAAGGACGCTGGCTTTTTGTTGAGCGAGGAACCAAGAGATTTCGTGGTCTTTGCCGCCGAAGGCTTCGGGGTAGCGGTCTTGCCCGGAGTCTGACTGGATGCGGTCGTAGGGCTTTTCGCCTTGGGGGTTTCAGCAGTGATGGGGGATTTGGCAGGCTTAGCTACTGTCTTGTTGGCCGAAGACGTTGAAAGAGGTGGGAGGTTCGATTTTGTTGTTGTTTTCGGGACGGTCCGCGCCGCCGGCTTGCTGGGATCTGTCTCTTTGTCTTTGCCAGCCCCGGCTCCATTGGGTGCCTGCGTCTTCTCTGGTAACTTGGAGTCACTCTCCGTCGTAGACGAGCCGGTAGCCCCATCTAGCTCCAACCTCTTGGGCTCCGCCGATGCGCTAGCCGAAGATTCTACATTCTGTGCTCGTGGTTCTTGAGCAGAGTGTATCGGACTCTGAGCATTCTGGTTCGCTTTTGGAGACTCGGCCGGTATACGGTTCGCCTCGGGACTCGCCGGTGCTGGTGTTTTCTCCATAATCTGGTCAACGGCATTGGCTTTTTCTGATGGAGCAAGAGGACTGGTGATGTCGCCTGGGCCGGCTGGAGCTTGTTGTGTGGGTGTCTCGGAGTCGTTGCTGCCTTCCCGTTGAAGCCCGAGTCTTCCACCTTTCTCAACCGCGATGAAGCTCGTTTTGATCTTGTTCAAAGGCCTAGGAGAATCGGCTAGAGGTTGAAAGAGACACTAGCTATTAGTCCGGTCCATGCATAGTGTGATGTTGTGGTTGATAACAACACCCAAGATGACCAGTGCAGTTGGAGAAGAGGCAAACAGCGAGGTGATGGAAATGGCGACAATTGGAAGTGAAAGATGGCGGAACAGAAGACTGCTTACTTGGAGAGATGACTGGCGACCTGCCACGATCCGGGGGACTCGTCTCCCCCTTCTGCTCGAACATAGCCCGAAGGTTCTTAACCGCGCTCATGGCTGCTGACTTTTTCGAGCTCGAGCAAGACCTAGGGAAGTTGAGAAGCGTCGGGCCACGAGGTGATGATGAGAGTATGTTGTGGCAAGGTGGCAGGAGCGGTTGATTCTGGTGATTTTTGTAGCCGACAGTCCAAGTCGACTCGGAGAGAAGAAGGATCTGACTGTTTGTTTAAAGGAAGTCGAGGATCGTGGTCGCGTCCGGGAAGGAGAGATCGGGGCAAACGGGCGTGCCTCCTTTAAGCCCCTGGACCCTGCGCAAGGGGTCTTCGTGTTGTAACAGACTCGAAGCGGCTTCCCCACGCGCCACTATAAGGAGGAGCTACGATCCTGACCCGAGGAACAGGGACTCTGGAGGGAAGCGATGCGCGCGTGGAGCTGGCGACGCTATGACGAGAAATCGGGAGAGCTGTTTGCTTGTAGGGATGTCCGTAGAACGTGTCGCGGATAACTGTAGCGCAGAAGTTGGGGGAGTGTAAGCGACACTTGGCGCGATATATGTAGATGGATGATGATGGACAACAAAGAACAGAACGATGAGGGATAGACCTAAGGTGTAGGTAGAGGTAGTGTGGTCAGAGAAAGAGACAGGCAACTATCGCAAATTCCCCAGATTTACGTGGTGCCACCGGGCAGTCGAGGGTTTACACTACAAGTGACGGCCGGGGCGCGTTTAATGAGCAAATGCTTTAAAAAGTACGGCTACTTCAGGCGAGCGGAGTCGCATTGCAATAGGTAGCGTATGCGGCGCTGGGTCTTCTGATGCAGACAAGGGAAGTGCACTTCGCTGCAGGTCCAGAACAGGGAGTCATTCCCGTCTGTCAACAGTACACTCGGCTACCTCAGTCAGTCTACACACGAGCTTCGGATGCATCAGCGTGGCAGGACAGGATGGGATCGCCTTCACTTCTGTTTGGATATGTAGGCCTTGACTTTCTTTTGCTGAGGGGTCTTTGGATCAGAATAGGAATCCCGTTATAGCCACTGCCCAGGCGGCACGAACCAACCAATCCGAGACTATTTCCACACATTTGCCATTGAGGCTATCGTAATGGAGAAGAAAACTCTTCCAACAGACTGGCACGTTCACGATGAGGTGCCACAGAAGCTGAAGGCTGAGTGTTGGCCTAGGCTCTTGCATGAAGCCATTGGCTATCACAAACAGTCTAAATTAAGGAGCTTTTTGGGGGGTTGTTAGTGCTAGCCGGTGTTGGTGGTTGTGAGGTTGTGATTGGAAAGTCCATTTCAAGGGCACACATGTCAAGCTTTTACAAGACTTCCATCTTTCAGTCTGGCTGCCTTCCTTTCAGTCGATTGTCGTACAATCCTCGATGTTCACCATATGCCGGCTTGACACAGGCACGCAAACCTACTTACATCCACGGACATCTATCTTCCTCTCTGGATTGTACATCCCGCTCCTGTTGTATGTGGCCGGCGGATAGCTCTCCGTGACAAACGCTTGGCGCCCTTCAACCCGATTTCACGATGTTTCAAGTCAGTGTTTCGCATTGGAGGTGCCCCTGGCGCAATAAACGATGGAACCTATCGGATACTGGAGGTAACCGGGGTGCCAGCCCAGTACCTTACGTAAGCTGGCATCCCTGGCAACCTTCTGATACTAGATTTTCTGTGTGAGGGATTAACCTAATATAGAGATTTATACAATATACAATCTGTACCCTCTATTGAATTAAGACCCCTATTTGTGCTCGTATTCTATAATTAAGAGTCTTATATATAATAATTACCAATTGAAGTAACCCGGGTAGATATAGTATAACAATTACTTACCGAAGTAAATAAAGTAACGCAATACAATAATATCTATCGATCTTAAGACTATTAGTAAAGTTATTTTTAATAAATCCGAAGATTAGTATCTTTGGGAGAAGGAATTTCAAAAATAAGGCTTTTAATAAGGAATTCTAGTCTTTTATTAACCTAGATTTCGAAAAGCGAATCCCCTAGCCTACTACTCTTATTAAGCCATTAGTTATTAACTTCCAAAAACCGGTCATCCTTAAGGATATTTAAGTTCAATAATAGATTTTTAATACTATAGAAGTAAATAACGGCCCTCTAATAGATAATACCCGGCTATCTTAAGCTACCCAGTCGACTACGGTCCCGGTTTAGACTCTAGCGTCTACTTAAATTCCTACCGGTCTACCCGTAAAAGTATTTTTTACTGCTAAGCGTTTAGGCTTTACGTTTGAATCCGACTTCTATAATTATAAAATTGCCTTAGCCGATTACTATTACGAGAAAAAAAATTAGAATAAATTTATTACTAATATTAATAATGTTAAAAATTAAATAAAGAAATATACTATTAAGAAGCTTTACTTAACTTACTTCTTAGAAATTAAGACTATTACCATCTAATATAATAAGTTATATATATTAATTAATTATAACCTAGTAAGAGTTAGAAATAACGCTTGTACTAAATATTAGGAAAAAGTCTATTTTACCTATACTCTAAAGAGTTAGACTATTTAATTTAAAGAGTAGGAGGGGGTTATAACTATTAATTAATACTATAACATCGATGAATATATTAATTTAGAGAATTAGTATTAAAATTTCTTCAATATAATAAATAAATTCCCTAGGTCCCTATTTACTATTTAGACTATAGTATATTATTAAATTAAAGATAATAAATTTTATACTTTTATAGATATAGCCTAGGAATTTAAGTAAGCGGTTCTTAAAGCGTTTCTATTAAATAAGGGTCGTTCTTAAATTTATAAGGGTAGTACGTTCGGAATAGTAACTATATATACTAAATTTAGTAGGGACGCTCTTAGTAACCCCTAGAATAATAGAAGTAAAAGGCCGGCCGGTAATTATTAAAATTGTTAAAATTATAATAAATAGTCGAAGAGGATTTGCCCTATATATAAATGTATAGGTTACAAATTTAAATACTATTAGTATATTAATATAACGAATTAATTGGATAATTTTAAAGAAAATTACTATATATATAAGTAGATTAATAAGAATTGCTAAAGAGACCCCAAACTAGTAGAAAGATTAGAAAATTCTTAAAAGATACTAAAATTAATAAATCCTATTAAAACAACGTTAGTAACTTTTAATTTAATAGTTAGCGGGTTAGTAATATATATTATAAAACGAATTTTTTAATACTAAAACCCTATAAAGATAGACTAAAGTACCTATTAAAGGACTTAATAATTTTTAATTTAGGTATAATAATTTATATTTTTAATAAGGCCGGTTAATTTAAAAGTTTCAAACCAGCGAGAGAAGGAGACTACGTCTAAGCGGGAAATATATTTATTGCAATTAAAGGATATAGTTCGGTCTATTTAATATTAAGTAATAATAAAAATTGATTTATTAATCTTAAATTTAATAACGTTATACTTATATCCAGGATGGCTTATAATTTAGTATTTTTAAGAAGGTTATTAGAAAAAGGACTATACTAGGATTAATCTTTTAATTTAAAGTACCTTTATTTCTATTTAAATAACGGTTATTTATACTATTTCTCTTTAGAATTTAATTAATTTATATTAGAATATATACCCTTCGAAATACGTACTAATTAATCCTCTTTTTATATATAATTTTACTAATTTACTAGTAAAACTATTAAGAAGTTTTAAAAAAGCGATACCTTACGCTAATATCTTCGCTTTAATTACCTAAGACTAAAAACCTTAATTTAATTAATAAATAAAGAATATAAAGTACGTTTAAAGGGTCCCGATCTCGTTTATTATAATTCCTATATAATAATTAAAATAAAGTACTAAATATATAGAAAAATCTATAACGCATTAGAAGGTCCTAATCTCTACCTCGCTATTAATTTCTTTAATTATTCCTTAATTAAAATACTTAGTAGAGGTATAGTATCGAATTTAATAATCGTTATAAATTATTAGTCCGGGAAAGTATAATTATATTATTTACCGGACTAAATAGCGGATTCGATTATTATTATATTAACGTTATTATTTAACGATTTTGAATTTTATTACTAAATCCGACTAAGGGTAATTAAATATAATAATGAAATAACTATAAATAAACCCTATATTACTACCTTCTTAATTAGATATAATACGGTTCTTAAGCCTTCGGCCTTATATATTTAGGTGTAGAACGGCGGTACCGAACGTTCGGGGGGTATAATTAGGGAAAAATTAGTAATAATAAAAGAATTAGTAAATTTACTATAAGAATTCTAAAGAGAGATAATAATAGTAGTAATATACTTATTAAACCTAATTTTATAATAAAAATTCAATTAAAAGTCCCTAAAAGAATATTTTACTATATATATAATTAATTATAATAATAGTTAATAAAAACTAGTACTATAATTATTCTATTTTAAAATTTATAATTATAAAACGTTCGTACTTATAATCGATATTTTATATAGTTAGAAACGGGCTTAGAAGTTTAAACGATATATTTAAGTTAAGTATTTAGTTAATTACTAGTTTAATAATATTTATTGTATTTAGAATCTATATATAAATTAGATTATTATAATAAGAAATATAGTTTTTAATAAGGACGAAATTTTTATAAATATAGTCGAAGAATTCTATAATACCCTTAATATTTCTCTTAAAGAGTTGGCTATATAATTGAATAATATTTATTAATTAGAATTTAATATATTTAATCTATTACCGACTAGAAGTATTAAAATAGAGGATAAGGAGGCCGATCTGGTTATTAAAACCCTACCTGCTATTAATAGTACTATAATTTCCGAACCAACCGAATTTATATATATATAAGAGGAGGGATAATATTAAGAGGGTACTAGAGTTCTAATACTAGAATTACGGCCGTAAAATAATTAGTAGGCAATAATAATAAATAAAAAAGAAATAAAATATCCTACTCCCCTAAAAAGTCTAGTATTATTCTTTATTAATAATTTTAATATATTATACTCCTAATAAAATTAACCAACGTATAATAAATATCTCTACTAAATTAGATCCTTTTTAATTACTTTAAATAAAATAAATATTAAACTATATAATAGACGGCCTATTAATAAGGAAACTCTTAACTAATTAAAATATATAATTATTAGTAAGAAGGAGGAAGGAGAGAAGTTTTCTAATAATTTAAAGTTAATTAGAAATATTATAAATTATTATAATAATTTCAATACCTTAGCCAATTTCTATTAACGAAAATTCCCTCCTCCCCCTTAGGTTTATAGAAATTTTAATTATTATCCGTTTAATAATCTCTTCTATAAAGTAAAACGAAAGTATATAAAAGATTATGAAGAAAAAAAGTCGTAAGCGTAAATTAATAAAGGCGAGTAGTATATTAATAAAATTATTAAATTATTTAATTTAATATAAATATATATATACAAATTCAATATAAAAGGGTATTACTTTAAATATAAAGCCTATTTAGTAGTTTAAAGAGATTAATAGTTATATAATAATATACGAGAAACGTACGTTACTATTTTCGTAATCTAATTATTTAGAATTATAATAACTATTACTACCTACTTTAATTTCGAATTTAAATAGTATAATATAATTAATACCTTCATTAATATAATATTAAATAAGACTATCTATATAAAAGTACTATATAATTAGGAATATAAGGATAAAATATTAAAGTTACTACGTATATTATATAAATTATAATACTCTCTATTATTTTAGTAAAAAGAGTTTACTAAAATTCTCGTAAAAGCTAGCCTCGCCCTTATCCCTATAAAACCGTATATACTAATTAAAGAGAATATAATTATCTTCTTTTATATTAATAATATTATCCTTACTTATAAATTAGAATATTTATTATTAATAGAGGGAATAAATATTACTCTTAAATAATACTATTAATTAATTAATAATTAAAATATCTAATAATTTTTAGGTATTAAAGTTATTCGAGACCGCCCGCAGCGCCTATTCTAACTATCTTAGCGAAAATATATCCTTAAAATAATTAAAGGAATTAAATAAAGGAAAAAACTCCCTAATATTCCTATAATAATTAAAGAGTTCGCCTCCTAGCCTTAATCCTCTACCTAATATATAATTAAATTATATTAATAAATAATTGGTACAGTTCTGTATTTCTCTATTATTATTAAACCTAATATCGCTTTTATACTATTCTAATTAATTCGCTTTCTAACTAACTCTAAACTAGCTTATTATTCGGCGGTTAAATAAATAAAAATATACCTTCGTAGTACTAATTATTATACCTTCTAATTAGAAGGAAATAATAAATTTAAAATTTATATTAATATATTATTTACTAATAATATTAACGATCGAAGAAAGTTATAAGATTTTATAATATAATTATTTAGTAATATAATTAATTAGTATACTAATAAGTAAAATACTATTACTACTTTAATAACCGAAGTAGAATTATTATTCCTCGCCCAAGGAGTAAAGGAAGGTATTTAGGCAAAGAAGCTCTTTAATACTCTTACTCTTTAATTAGAAATCGAAATTACCCCCTTCGGTTATAATAATAAATAAATAATATACTTTATTACTAAAAAGAATTCTAAATTCCAAATTAAACTTAAATATATTAATATTTACAATTACTAGTTTAAAAAAGCTTAATAATATAGTATTATTAATATATATAATATTTCTATTAGTAAAATAATTACCGATAGATTTATTAAAGCGTTCGACGTACGTAAATATTAAAAATTTATAAAGTAGTTTAATATAGTAAATCTTAAGGAGAGACGAGGAGAAAGGAGGAAGTTAGTAATAATAAAAGTAAATTATTTAATTATAATCAATAAAGAAAATTAATTAAAAAAAGCGATTGAAGGATAAAAATATAGGTTAAAATTATTATAAGTATAAATTACCTTCCTATACTATACGGCTAAAATAACCTTTAAAAATTAAAAAGTATTAATATAGTAATTTAATTATATAAGGAGGAAAAAATTAAAAAATTTAGTCCCGGTAGGATTCGAACCTACAACCTTTAAGTATATTATTTAAAAATAATCCGCTAATTATACTAATAAATATATTTAAAAGATAATAGGCGGATAATTAAAAATAATACTCCAACGTTCTAACTATTAAACTACGGGACTAGGTAATTTTATTATTAAAAAGGGTACTATTAACCTTCCCTATTAATAGAGAAATAATAATAAATAACACTTTTAAAAGGTAACTACTAGAAAAAAGATAGGAAGGGTATAGAATCTATAAATAGCTTTAAAGACAATAGCCTCCTTAAATTCTAATTCAGTTAAAGGGGTATATCGGATACTAGAAGTAACCGGGGTACCAACCTAGTACCTTACGTAAACTAATATCCCTAGCAACCTTCTAATACTAAATTTTCTATATAAGGGATTAACCTAATATAGAGATCTATATAATATACAATCTATACCCTCTACTAAATCAAGACCCCTGCTCGTGCTCGTATTCTATAGAACCGGACTTCCATTATAATACCCAAACCTCGAAACGACCGGCGTCCACCTAATTCACACGTGGAATCATGCTACGTTAACATTACTACGGCCTGTGGATTGTCCATGAGGACACGTGAAGATGGGCGGCGCTGGCGATGCCGAGAGCACTTATAGCCTGCTCTCTCCATGTTTTCTAAAATCACGTCCTTTGGAGATACTCCGAGTCTTGTCATCTTTCCCAGGTTGTCCTTCACTCTCCGTCACTGCCGCCTCTACCATACATACTGCGTAAGCCAGAGATGTCGAGGCATACGCAGCAGGCACTCTACAGTAGATCACCTCACTGACAGGCCATCCTGGAAAAATTGCGGAACAGCCCGCAGCGATCAATAAACCTGGAGAATGCTGCATGTTTACTTCCCAAACAGGCTAGTCTCTTTGTTGAACATGCCATTAGTCACTTCACTATGGCGCTTCTAGTCCGATCCCGGCCCTGGTGAGCCATGCTAAGGTATGATTCGTCCAACATTTTGGAAGCTATCCGCGGTACTTTGTCTTTTCCTCCATCCGCATTTCTCCACTCCTCGAGACTTTTTCCTTTTTCTCTTCTACAAAGTCACTTGAAACAGGAAAAAGATGGCGGCCAGGACCCTGAAGATTGGTTAGCAGCTTCCTAACTCTTCCACCTCTCCCAATGCCTTCTTTCAATGCTGCTTGCTGCTGGGAAACGGGCGCCCTGCTAATCACCCCGCTTTCTGCCAACAGGTCTCATCCCCGGTGATGGCATCGGCAAGGAAGTCATTCCCGCCGGCCGGCGCATTCTCGAGGCTCTCCCGGCCTCTCTGGGCTTGAAGTTCGAGTTCATCGACCTCAAGGCCGGCTGGGAAACCTTTGAGCAGACCGGCAACGCCCTGCCCGAAGAGACAGTTTCGATCCTCAAGTCTGAGTGCGATGGCGCCCTTTTCGGAGCCGTCAGCTCGCCCACCAAGGCCGTCAAGGGCTACTCCTCTCCCATCGTCGCCCTGCGCAAGAAGCTCGACCTGTACGCCAACGTGCGCCCTGTCAAGTCGGTCCGGGGCCCCGGCGTCAAGCCCATCGACATGGTGATTGTGCGCGAGAACACCGAGGACCTGTACGTCAAGGAGGAGAAGACGTACGACACGCCCGAGGGCAAGGTGGCCGAGGCCATCAAGCGCATCTCGCAGCGCGCCTCGTCGCGCATCGCCACCATCGCCGGTGAGATCGCCCTGCGCCGCCAAAAGATCCGCGAGGGCGGTTCCCCTTCCATCCACAAGGGCCCCCTCGTGACCGTCACCCACAAGTCCAACGTTTTGTCCCAGACCGACGGCCTCTTCCGCTCTACCGCCCGTGAGGCCCTCGCCGCCGGCCGCTTCACCTCGGTCGCCGTCGAGGAGCAGATCGTCGACTCGATGGTGTACAAGCTCTTCCGCCAGCCCGAGGCCTACGACGTCATTGTTGCGCCCAACCTGTACGGCGACATTCTCTCTGATGGCGCCGCCGCCCTCGTCGGCTCGCTCGGTCTCGTCCCCTCGGCCAACGTCGGTGAGGGTTTCGCCATCGGTGAGCCCTGCCACGGCTCCGCGCCCGACATTCAGGGCCAGAACATTGCCAACCCCATCGCTACGCTCCGCTCTGCTGCGCTCATGCTCGAGTTCCTCAACGAGGAGGAGGCGGCGGCCAAGATCTACGCTGCTGTTGATGCTAACCTTGAGGAGGGCAAGCTGCTCAGCCCCGATCTTGGCGGTAAGGCTAAGACCGAGGAGGTTGTGCAGGATATCCTTCGCCGTCTCTAAATGGGGAGCGGGATTAGATGGCAAGGGTTATGAGTCATGATATTGAAAAATACTTGGTATCCGGCTCGAGAACAAAAAAATGCTGTTGAATGATGTACTGTATGACATTTACATGAGAGCGGTATCCTCACGCTAGACACCTTGTACATAAATGAGGAAGGAAGTCGTAAATGATGGTTTTCAATAATAACGATACTAGTTGCAATTGCCGTGTGCATGATGTGGTTTAGACAGCTTCCGCCAACTGCGAGCTGCGGGTGCCAGCTGTTGATAGCCACAATCATGGCATCCTTGCCAAAAGATGGACAAGGTATCGGGGCGGTGTTGAAGCGAGTTCATGAACACCACACCACAGCCAGGTTCGACACCAAGTTATTAATGAGAGAAGAGACCATGTTCGCTTTTGCTCTACCGAAACCCATAAAGTAACCGTTTCCAAAGTAGTTTAACCATTCCATATATGTACAAAATACCCTTTTTTTTTATCATCACACATAAAATACTACAGATCTATGTACTGTACAACACTGGACATCCTGTATACCAAGAGAAAGAAAAGCCGCCACGCTGCTGTATGTTCAAGTGTTACAAGAATGCTAATCGGGTTACATCTTTTTAGCATAGATACAACCAGATGATCTATTTGCCTTCACATGCCTCCCCAGTCATGAATCATCTGATGGGGAAGGATAGTCCGTTTTGTCTAGGCCAGAGCAGCAATTATCGTCCAGCCGAAGGACGCTACTTCGACCGTTCAACAACATCAAGTCCAGGGTAGACTGACGGCTCGAAATTGGCCTTTCATTCGAGCCCCAAGACCAGATCCGAACCTGACTCTCAGGCTGAAAGCAAGCGCCACGTGAGGGCCAGCAGCGCGAGCCTCTCGAGTTCAACCGCAGCAGCAAGCCAATTCGAAGCTTTGCAGTTCTTCAACAGCCAGCTTACTTTATGCGCTTAGCCTCGAGCTCCTTCTGGTACTTTTGCACCAACTCCTTCTGGAGGTGGGGCGGCGCAGGAGCGTAATGGCTGAACTCCATGGAGAACTCGCCCTTGCCCTGGGTAGCAGCGCGCAAGTGGGTGGAGAAGCCGAACATGGCGTTCAGGGAGCAGTCAGCGACCATGGTGAACTCGTCGGCACCGACCTCGGTATCGACAATGGTGCCGCGCTTGTTCATCAGCATGAGAATGTTACCCTGGAACTCGGCGGGGGCCGAGATGGTGGTCTTCATCAGGGGCTCGAGCACCTGGCCGCCGGCGGCGGTGAAGGCCTTGCCGAAGGCCATCTGGGCGGCGAGGTTGAAGGCGTAATCGGACGAATCGGTAACGTGGGTGGCACCGTCGGTGATGACCATGGAGGAGCCGATGACCTTGTGGCCGAGCAGGGGGCCCTTGATGCAGGCCTCCTGGAAACCCTTTTGACAGGCAGAGATGTACTTGTCGGGAATAGTGCCGCCGACGACGCGCGACTCGAAGTGATTGTCCTCGCCGCCGTTCGGGTTGGGCTCGATCCAGCCGACGACGCGGGCGTAATCACCGGGGCCACCGGACTGGCGCTTGAGAAGGTAGTCGAACTCGGCCTTCTGGGTGATGGTCTCGCGGTAAGAGACGCGGGGCTGGCCAGTTTCGCACTCGACCTTGTACTCACGGCGGAGACGCTCAACGTAAATCTCGAGATGCAACTCACCCATGCCGCTGATGATGGTCTCCTCCGACTCCTCATCGACGTGGAGACGGAAAGTGGGATCCTCACGCATGAAGCGGTTCATGGCCTTGGAGAAGGCGTCGGCGTCGCTGGAGCGCTTGGGCTTGATGCTGAGCGACATGACGGCGTCGGGGACGTACATGGAGCTCAGGGAGTAAGGGAGACCACCGTCGGTGAAGGTATCACCAGAGGCGCAGTCGACACCGAAGACGGCGCAAATTTCACCGGCGCCAATCTCGTTGACGTCCTCCATTTCATTGGAGTGCATACGAACGATACGGGGGATACGGACCTTCTTGTTGCCACGGGAATTGTAGAGGTAGGCGCCCTTCTTGAGGGAACCCTGGTAGACACGCATGTAGGTGAGCTGGCCGTAAGGGTTCTCTTCGAGCTTGAAGGCAAGACCGACGAAGGGAAGGGAGTTGTAAGGGACGAGCTTGACCGGCTGCTCGCCCTTGGAGCGGTCGAGGGCAGTGTTGTCGGTATCGTTGGGGTTGGGGAGGTAGTCGCAAACGGCGTCAAGCATGGGCTGGACACCCTTGTCGGCAATGGCGGAACCCATGAGGACGGGGGTGAACTTGCAGGCGATGGTAGCGCGGCGAATGGCGGCCTTGATCTGCTCGGGGGTAGGGGTCTGCTCCTCAAGGAACATCTCGGCAATCTCATCATCGACATCGGCGAGCTTCTCGATAAGTTCCTGTCTCTTCTGCTCGCAAAGCTCCTTGATTTCTGCAGGAATCTCCTTGGAGATCTTGAGGTTGACACCACGCTGACCGTCGTTACGGATACACTTCATGTCGATCAAGTCGACAACACCCTCGAGCTCCTTCTCAGAGCCGATAGGGACCTGGATAGCAGCGGCGGGAATCTTGAGCTTGGTGTTGATCTGCTCGACGGCCTTCCAGGGGTTGGCACCCATACGATCCATCTTGTTGACGAAAGAGATACGGGGGACGTTGTAGCGCTTCATCTGTCTGTCGACGGTGATGGTCTGGGACTGGACACCAGAAACAGCGCAGAGAACCATGACGGCTCCGTCAAGGACTCTCATGGCACGCTCGACCTCGATGGTGAAGTCGATATGGCCGGGGGTATCGATCAAGTTGATGTGGTAAGTCTCCTCCACGCCCTTCTCCTTCTTCTTCCAGTCGGCGAAAGTGGCGGCAGACTGGATGGTGATACCTCTCTCTCTTTCGAGTTCCATGGAGTCCATCTTGGCACCAACACCATCGCGACCACGAACCTCGTGGATGGCCTTGACTCTGCCGGTATAGAAAAGGATGCGCTCGGTAACGGTGGTCTTGCCGGAGTCGATGTGGGCCTGTATATGGCTAGCTGTTTAGCTTTTATCCCCGTCCTCTGTCCTCAGTTTTTATCTTTCATCTCGGGCGCGTTTGGGGTTCACATACGGCGATACCAATGTTACGGACACGGGCCAGTCTCTTGGCCTCCTCGGGGGTCATACGGGCGGCAGCGGCCTCGGGGGTCATGTTGGAAGCGGCGAGTTCCTTGGCCTGCTTGAGACTAGAGAAATGCAGCGCGTATTGTCAGCCGGGTCTGCTGCTGTGGCATGCTGCCCGGTGCCATGACGCCAGCCATGACAGCCTTCGTTTCACGGGAAATATCTTACGCAATCTCGGCCGCAGTCATGTTGGCATTCCTTAGGTAGGAGGACCTGCTGAACAGACGGCGGCTCTCGAACTGGGAGCCAGTCCACCGGAGGGACGGCGTCTCAACGGCGGCGCGGCATGCTCCAAGACTGACGGAGCGAACACCCTGGCGCACGGCGGCAGCGCGGCCGGCGTGGAGAGTAGCAACAGCCCGAATCACCCTCATCTTCACTCACACGCAGCGAAGGGGGAGGGGACAAAAAGGAGTGACTGGTGGGGAGGAATGAGTGGTGCCGTGGATTTGGAAAACTACCTAAAGTTTCCAAAGGAGAAGCACGGGGCAGGATGCGGGATGCGGATGCGGATGCGGCAGCAACTGACGGCGGGAGTCGGGACGAACTCTAACGCATTGCCCACGAAATTTTTAAGTGGGTCCTTTTGTTTTTGCTAGGGACCTGACGTACCATGGCGCTAAATCTTGGGGGCGTGCGTCCATTGACTGGGTACTCCATCCACGGCTCCCCAAGAACCGTCAAGGTCCATACACTATCATCAACTGAAGCGTGCCACGATGAACCCACATCGACAACCTCACTGGCTTGATCTTCTTGGGACAGTTAGTATCCGACACTCGTTGAAGGTTGAACACTGATCATGCATTACCAGCACTATAAACAAACCACTCCAAACAGAACAGTAGCTCAATACCATACCCAATTGCCATCCCTCACTGTTTCAACTCATGATGCCTAGTCCAAGTAAAGTAGGTACCGACCATAGGATAAACAAATTACCCAAGTCCTAGGTAATGAATGAGTAATGTTCAGGATCCATCCAAAAACAAAACCGAATACTCTTTCACCTAACGCTACGCCCGTCGGGGTATCGTCATCATCCTGTTCTTTGCGTTTCAACTCAAAAAGAAAAAAAAGGAATGCCATATCCAAATCCAACCGAATGCAATGGCAGAGCCTATAGCAAGACGAATACGCCAGAACCAATCATGGCAAACACCATGGCAATACCCATCACAGACATCTGAGCGACACCAAATGCACTTGGCATGCCTGCCGATGCATTCTCGTCCTTACCATCGTTGCCCGAGCCACCAGTATCCGAGAATCCTGAACTCGCCGCAAATGATGGCATAGTTGCAACGGGTCTATTGGTGACCGCCGCTTGATTTGGCGCCTGTGTTGCTGACGGGATCGTTGCGCTCATGCTGGCAAACGCCACAATGTTGCTTTCGGTCGAGTTGAAGTCCGTCTCCGCCAAGGCGATTTCATTGTTGACCAGATCGTAGACCACATATGCCGACCGCAGGAAGGTGTCGCCAAGGAGGTATGGCGCGGAGGTAGAATTCTGGATGCCAAACTCGCATACATCCTGACCTTTGTTCGGCCCGCTCGTGTACTTCGGAGGGTCTCCACTAGTGAGATCGAGGACCAGCTCGTCCATCCGCACAGTGATGCGAGGGCCGTCAGGGCCGGCAAACCCAAAGGAAAAGTAGCCGTTACTAGACTTCTTCGAGCAGGGAATGACAGCCAACTCAAGCCTATCAGAGTATTCTGCACCGACTTCCTGCCAGATCTGATCCACGATGTCTTGCGGCAGATAAGACAGGGTCGTACCCGAGTCGAGCACTACCGGAATGGGGAACTCCTGAGAGGTAAGCGTGTCGTTACCGCTAGGACTAATTGCTTGTAACGATGTCAAGGCGACGATAAAGGAGAAGTAGTAGCCGTTACTACTAGGGTAGATTCTGATTCGCGTCAGGTCGCCTTTATACTTCTTTGTGTCGATGCCACCAAAGAGAATACTGCCTTCATCCGCATCTATGTGATAGCACATTGTCAGTTTTGCGCCAGTGTCAACAGGAACAGGCGCTATACATACCAAGATCGTTCAGCCAGAGGCTGTACGCGATAGTGTTGATCAACCCATCATCGACCATGGCAACGGGCAGGTTGGGGTATTGGGAACTCAGGGAATGGCTATTTCCCACAATGGCCTCATTGATAGCATACCCGATACCCACCAGGCCATACGCAATATCCGTCTGAGCTCCCAAGCCCATTGTCAAGTTGGTGACCGTTGTTCCGCCAATATTGAAAACATCGGTGAAATAGTCCCCCTTGGACGAACTGCCGTCCACATATGAAATGTCAAATTCACCTTGCCCTACCACCGTGTATGTTTCTGATTTGCTTGGGTCGACTAATACGTTTGTTAGTTAGCATCAACGCCGTCTCAGGTATAAGGGAGCGGTAGGTCACATACAACTTCCCAGATCACACGCGCCCTTATTGCAAATTGATGCAGTCGAATCCGGTACCCATACGTCGCTACTGCCTGTATCCAACTGCAACGTCACTTTCTGCCCAGGCGTCCCCATCTCGCATGTCGCAAAGTATCCTCCTCGGGCCTGCTCATTTTGAAGAATTGCCTGGTGCGTCGGGCCGGCCCGCCTTAGAAGCCGGTTTGGTGCGTTGGGTGCGTGCCTTTTCTGGATGCCCCAATGGACAACGCCGCTTGGTGCTTGCTGTGCTAGGGCAAGTTGAGAGAGCAGCGCAGGGCCCAGAAGAAGGGCAGATGATGTGTATCCCTTCATGGTTGCGATGGTTTGCGATTTCGACTTTGGATAGGTGCGGCTCCTCTCAAATGTCGGGGAGTCCGAACGGAAGGGCCGGTGAGTTGGGTCCGGTCAAGAAAAGGCCGGCGTGTCTCGGAGGGCTTAAGCGCCGATGCTTCTTCGTACTTGGAATCCGACTGCGCGAAGAACAAAAACTGCGAAATGATGACAGGCTATTGGGGAGAAAAAAAAAGTAAGTCGACGGTTACTTGTCGCAGTCCAACCTAACCCACAAGAACGATTTTGTGATGAAAAGGAGAGGCGAGATGAGCTTAATGGAGGCAGCCGAGGTCACGCAGCCAGGTAACGCAAGCTGTGCAGCCGGGAGGCGACTGACTGTCCGATGACACTGCAGCCTGAAATGGAGTCGAAAAGCAGACTATCGTAGCGTATTCATCCAGAAAGCTCAATACTGAAACGATCGGCGGAGATAATACTGGCGAAGCGAATGTCTCCTTGCGTTTAGGGGGTATTTATAGTGGTATTGAGACCAAAAAAAAGACGGCTTTTGAAAAGCGAACGTGCAAAGAGGCGACGTAAACTGAGGAGCCAAGAAAAGTGACGAGTTGATGGATTGAAGAAAAGGGGAAAAGAGTGGTTGAAACCAGAAAAGAGAGAAAAACAACGAGAACTAAGAGATGGAGGTCGGCGATGATGATGACGACGACTGCAAACATCATAAACCTTGGATGACCACTCCAAGGCTTGGCCCTTCCTATTCATTCCGTTACCATGCGCCCCTTCCGTCCAACGTCCCGCTTCCAACAACAAAAGAACTGACGAACCAGGGGTCGATTACACTAGACGTACAGCATGGAGCCACTTGGGAAAGAGCAGAGCATTACGAATTTTTACCAACAACCAAACCAAACTTGAAAGAGTCAGCAGCCAGGCAACACTGTGCACCGCCTCCGTCCCGTCCGCGATTCAGAGAACTGGGGATTTGATGCATTGTGCGCCAGTTCGGTTTCGTCTCTTTCCTTTGGATGGCCCATCTCGGACTGCGGCACATCCGGATCTGGGGGATCTCCTTTGCCTCGCTTGCTGCAACACCACGCAACCCCTCTGCAAGGAGCTGTCCACTTGCGTGAGTGTACACTACCAGTCAATGGAAGGTAACCGCGCATCTGCTGGCTGGCTGCTGCCCTGGAACTAAGCGTCACTGCCGCACCCAGTCACACAGCTGAGTTTAGTTCCCTCCTGAGCCTCTTTCCCCAATTGCATTGAAGCCACAGCCGCTGCTACTTACAGCATAGCCGCTGCCGCTGCTTATTTTTCATCCCAACGTGAAGGCCCAAGACGAGTTTGTCGAGCCGCGCTTGCTTTCTTCCTTACCCCCTTACTTCCTTCGAACATCTGTTTCTATCTGTCTGTCTTTCAATGTTTTCGCTTGTCAAGTAAGCCAACTGAAGTACGTAGTGTAGTGTACCTATCTGCGTCAAAAGAACTCAAAAGATGAAGATTTGAAGGGCTATACTGTAATAAGCGGCAGGGACCACCTCTTTGGTGCCGCAGCGACCGGCCCAGGACTGGCCAATGGCAGTGTCTCTGCAGTGACAGGTCTAGCCTCAAACGCAGCCCGAGACCCCGAATCATCCTGTCAGGAGTCCACTCGGTCACTTGTCGCATCGTCGTCGCATCGTTAGTATCGCTTCCTGTCGCCACTGGTAACGACGATCGATCACGGAGTCGAGGTTGTCAAATCTGAGACAGATTCAACCGATCTTGACTGCTTTATCCACAGTACGTACGCAGTTAGATACAACACTTCGTTGTCTTTGCGCTGCAGTGAGTTGTTGTTAGCGACCGCGGCGACCTTGATTTTCCGGTTCGCCATGTCAGCGTGGGACTGACGACGCACTCTCAGTCGGCCCCTGCATTAACTGTGCGCTTATCAAGGTAAGTACACTGTGCATTTGTATGCCTTGTGAATGGGTGCACATCTTCCTAGAACCCTGCGCCATGCATCCCATTGTACAAAAATCTCCGAAACGGAAGAGAGCTTGCAAGTACCGAAAAGACTTCACATTCCGCGACTCCAGCAGAAACTCCATCCGTCCCGTCTTCATTGTGGCAGTGCTACGGTTTCTTCATACCGAGCTGCTTTCTTTTGAAGGAGCCAAGAGGATACCTGGTTTTTGAACACCGACAGGAATTATAAGATTGAATATATGTTCAGTCCTGGATAGCGGGTGTACGTAGGTACTTCTGAGGTGTTCGTCGCTTCAAGAACATATACCTCCTCAAGTTTCGATAACACGGCAGCATTGATGATGATGACCCTCCGAGTTCGCCGCGACGAAAGATCGGGGACTACTTAAGTGTAAGTATCCATCTCATCCCACCATGATCATCATCCGTGTCACGTGCAGCCCAGCCCAGCCATGGTCCCTTCGTTGCCCTATTTCCAAGACCTCGCTCCAGACTTGCAGTGCACAGTCTAGTCTAACCTCTTACGCTACTCAATACACTACATCATCATCATCGTAGTAGTCGATTCATTCGTTGTCCCGTTCAGCCTGTTCACACACCCATATCCTTCCTCCCTGCATCTGAATCATGTCGTCTTACTATGTAGACGAATCAGCACACCGAGTTGCATTTCATCGCATCCCCCCGGAGAAGAAGTCCGACAATTTATTCATGATCCGACCTATTACAGGTTCCCGACTCCCACGTCGCAAACCGTCACACCCTGCATCCGGTTCCCGATGGACCATGCCATGTGCTGATGTTCCTGATGTGCCCAGCTACCTAATCTTAGCAGGCTTCCATGTTATTGATCGAAAGCTAAATCAAGAAAAAGACAACCATGTTTGCCACGTGCGATTTTGTGGGTTGAATGTTGTTTATAGTCGTTTACTTGTTCCTTCATGTTTGAGGATCAGATGCCCTTTTGTTTAATATGATATGACTTAAAATGCCGACAGGCTTGGCCGACTGGGCTGGCTGGTGGTTCAAAAGCTCGAAAGAGAGACTACGGCTGGTGTACAAAGTGCAGTACACAGTAGTAGTATAATGCCAGATGATGTTGACAGTATTCTCGATTCAGCAGGCTGAAAAAAGCAAACATACATTTTGCTCTTGGCTAGCCAAGTGTCGAGATCTAGAACCAGGGCCCCGGGGCTATCGATTATGTAACGATCCCTTCCATGCTTGACGATCCTTGGTATTGGCAAAAACAGGAAGGGAACCAAAGCGCGCAACGAGATTGTATCGCCATGGTAGCCTTTTGCTTCTGTTTGCTACCGTGACGGGAAGGTAGTGAAGGTTCGTAACATGACAAGTCCAGATCCCCATTGACTAGGTAGCTTTCAGCGCCTTGGAACGCATTCGTCGTTGTACTCTCCACTACAAATTCCCCTGAGACGATGGACCTATCTCTTTCTCACTCTCTCGGTAGTGTCTCTTCTCTCACATTTCCAGTCCACGATTATATAATTCCCGGACCCAGGTTGGTTTCCGCGCGCGGCCTTTCTTTCCCATTCCTAATTCACTTTCCTCAACGCACTTCACAGCCATAGCCATAGCTCCGTAATTCATTTCCTTCCCCCCCTCTTTCTTTCTTGGCCCGACCGCGCTTGTACCTTTCAGCAAATCGTTACTGTTCAAGATCACATAACGACAACCATGCCGACCGTCAAGAGTAGAACGGCGAAAAAGACAGAAGCTCCGCATTCGTACACCAATTTCCACCTGTTACAGAATCCCCATCGAGTTCATGAAACGCCGAAACCTTCCTGGGTGCACAGCTAATGGAAAAAGAGAAAGTAAGAAGCGGGCTCCCTGGAGGAGGAGCATCCCCTGAATGGATGCACACAAAAAAAGCCATGGGTATACTCAACCTGGCTTTGAATCAGGAAGTTCCCATCGAAACCGCAAAACAAGCCACCCATATCCCGACCGCTTTGCTCGCTGAATCCCATGGCCCAGTGAAACATATAACGAAGATTAATTTTTGGCGAACCAGATGACGAGAATCGAAATATAGAGGCAAGATGTCATGAAAGACATACCTTCGCTGTCGATAATAGCTATGCCTTCTTTTGTTTGTTCAAGCCCTAGCGGAATAACGGATTAAAGCTGGGCGCAAGTGGAATTGCACGCCTGGAGCAATCGCCGCAACTCCAACTTCTCCTCCCTGAGGCAACAATAATCAAGACATGTCGCAAGGTTCCTCAGAAGGAACATATGTGCCATCCGTGAGTAGGGCTCACAAAGACGGCCAGTGCCGCAACTGTACATCAGAGGGAGCCTGTTACACTGAACTTCTTCTTCTCAAGTGACGCAGCGAACGCGTGCAAGAGTGCATTGAAGAGTGTAATGAAGCTCGGCTCATCGATGTCTTGGTTAGAATAATCTCCTAGAATCTGTTCGGCTCGGGAGGGCGGAAACCGTTCACTCGAGGTGCCTCATACTGGACTCCGGTCATGGCGTCAAGTCCTGGTGCTGGGGCAGCTGCGGCAGCTTGAAGGGTAGTACGTAGTGGTGGCAATTCCTGTTGGGACCTCCTGTTCTCAAAACCGTAGGTTTCGCCCATAGGAGTGGGTTGTGACCGTCTCAAGCTATTGGCCTCCATCTGGGCTCGCTGGAGCTCGTGTCTCAAATGTTCAATCTCGCGATCTTTGTTGTGGAGCGTCGACGTCAACACCTGTATGTGGTTGCTCATGCGTTGATGTTCGGAAATGGCTGTGACCTGGTCAGTTCGCTGAAATCATGACGAGAATATAAGCGGGTAGCGGCACGAACCCTTTGTGAGAATTTCCCACTTTGATGCCTTGGAGCCACGCTCCTGAGGCATCAAATCCCTCAATTGTTCGAATAGCTCCTTCATCTCGGTACGCCGCTTGCGCTCCGCCAGCTTGTGACTAACACGCAACTCGGGTGTCCTGCTGTACGGCTGAGAGCCAGCATGCGAGCCGCCCTCCTCGTTTTGCAGATCACTAATTGCTCTGTGTTGAAGGCTGTGGTGATGGTGGTGGTGCACGGTCGGATTCGCAAAATCCGCAGATACACTAGAGAGCCTATGGGGGTAGTTGTCATCAAGACGTCTTTGTCCTGATGGCAGCCTACTGTCCATGGTGAAGTGGCTGCTCGCCAGCGACTCAGCAATGCTGCTCCTCCTAGAGTCGATCAGAGACTGACTGGAGGAAGTGACGCGCTGTATCTCCTCCTCTGGGAAAGCCCACGCCTGGCCCTTAGTAGGCTCAGCAGCCCGAGCAATCTGACTCGTTGCCGGCCCAGTAATGGTGGGCGCCACCCTCGTCCTGCTTTGCCCATCTGGATTCCGGTCAGCGCTTGGCTGGTAGCCATTTGAGATGCGGTGATTGGTAAGAGCGTTCATGTCCGACCGCGGATTACGCTGCTGCTGTAGAGTCTGATGAATTGATGTCGTCGACTGGTTCTGGCTCGCGTATGGCGAGTTTCCGAGCCGCATGTCGTTAAATCCCTGATTTAGGGAATGTCTGCTGTCCCAACTTCCTCTCCTAGACATGGCCTCCAAGTCACTATTGAGTGTCAAGGGGGCGCCATTGGGCCCTGATTCGTAGGACTGAGGCCGGTCGAAGCGTTTGGGGTCTGCGCTACCCGGTGTTGTGGGGGAAACCATGGAGGCAACGCTCATGTTGCTGTTTACGGACGAAAGATGCGATTGCGGGGGCTGAAGGTTCGATGTGTTCGTGGGGGACGGGGACGTCTTGTCGATCGGAGACGGCTGGAAGTTGGAGCCGTTGGGGGTGAAGACACCGACGCCTGATGCTGCCGACGTGTCTAGGCACAAGTTAGCTTATCGATCAAGAGGAGATTTGTAGGGCGGCGCGACGGAGCGGAACTGACGCTTGCTTGAGGCATCCGTCGCAGAGTAATAAGCCGAGTCTCGATTGTCTTCGGGTGCGTTGAGCACGCCCGCAAGACCGAGAGGTAGCTTCTGCGAGCTTGTTCGTTGAGCCATGATACACCGAGTTCGTTTCTTCTTCTGTCTGGGCCGACCAATAAAGGTCGTAGGGGGTCCTGTTCAGTAGCCACACACTCGTCCGGGAAAGGAAGATGGCAGAAGTCCGTGGTTCGAGATCGAGGTTCCAGGTTGGGGTGGTAGGATATACAGAGCAGTACTCTAGATATGGATGAAAGCAGTAATCGAGACTTTCGGTCAAAAGGTATACAGGTACCTTGGGTGATTATAGGTAAGGTAGGTCTCGCGACAAGGTGAAATGAAGAACTCGGATGGCAACTGACGCCTAGGGCGGGATCGAGTTTGGGACTTGCAAAGTGCAAGTCGCGAACGTGCGAGTTGGCGGATGGCGGACTCGAAAAAAGAGAGGACCGGGTACGTAGCCAATGGATGGTTGCGACGGTCCGTCTCTTGTCTGTTTTTCCTCTCTGTGTGTGGTGTCTCTCGCGCGGTTGCGGAAGGGTGCACAGAGCAGACTTGACGAAAGCTAAGCGAGAGTGGTACGGATTATTCCAAGTGAGGAGTCGAAGGCGGTCGAGACATTGGCCATCCGACACACTTCAGGTTGAGGTTGTGTTGTAGGAAGAAGTCAAGGCGGAAGCGGAGAAGCGGGAGAGGTCTGGACGGGGATCGAGCTGGTCAGGTCTGGCTGAAGGCTGAACGGGATGCGATGAGGTGGATGGATGGATTGGGTGGGAGACCTACACTACCTCTATGGGGGCGGGAGAGGAATGGAAAGCAGCGAGAAGCCTGAAGCCAAGGTGAGCCGGCAGACGCAAAGACGGGCAGGCAGGCAGGCGGACAGCGGGCAGAGCGCCAGGGCAGCCGGAGACGGGAGAGCACGTTTTTCAGAGAATGGCAGGGCAGGTTAGCACGAACTGCGCTGGGGGGGCCGTGCCAACAATAGAGGGGCCCGCTGGAAGGGGGGGGGGGACATGGCTCGACATCATGGAAGGGACATGGTGGTCGGCCCATGGGATTGGCTGGTGGGATGGATGCAGCCAGCCCATGTGTCTCGATGTGCCATACCTAGCTCGCATAGGTCGATGGGCTCCAAATGATGTAGAGGTACAAGTGCCTACCCGTCGGTACAGGTACTCGGTGCACATCTCCAGCTACAGGTACCAACTAATGCTAAAGCCGTCCCATCCATCTCTCTTCAATCATGCCTCCTCCCGTCTGGATGAGGTGAGGTGAAGCGAGCGGCAACAGTAGTAGCAGTGATATAGCAGCATCAACCCAGTGCGATACTATCATGGGGGCGACATCATGATGGCAGACCAACCGTCGGAGCATGGCAGGAACGGTCGGTACTGTACCTTGAGGTTAGAATTGGATGCGCACGTAGTGTCGGGTGTAGAGGTAGATGCGGGAACTCGACAGCAACGTGGTACATACGTGATGATGCATTTTTGCGCGCTCTCCTCGCCTCTGGATCTCTGCCATCCACGGTATCGCATGAAACATAGCCTAAAAATCAACTGGGCACTCATTCCTCTCGCGAGTCGCAGTAGGGGTACATACCTGTAGTGTAGATATCTCTTGGCCTGGGTAACGGCTCGCTCCCCACACGACGCGAACGGGAATTTGTGTTCGATTCAGACGAGAGGACACGGTGAGGCTAGTACAAGGGAAGAGCAGTACCTCTGTACATACTACCTTGCTATATTGGCAGCATCTGTAGGTACCCAACCTCACACTTCCACAATAGGTGGTCCGGTGCTATCCATCTCCGCGATTCCTCTTGCGCGTCCCTGACCTCCCTGGACCTAGGTAGCTCTCTACTAGTAGCGTACCACACCACTGCACCAACGGGAAGGACAATGGCTGAAATCACGGTGAAAAAGCGGCCGTTCTTGTTGTTATTTGGTATTCCCAACCCAACCACAACCATCGCCAATTGTCCCACTGTGTCCAATGTCAGTCATGTCCGTCTCATGTTCTGGGTACCTTGGCTACCTACTGCGCACTGCCGAGCCGTGATTTGCTTGGCTCGTCCCTGAGTACCGCACAACTTGAAGTAGTGCGTGTATCTTCAACGGGGTCCGCTAACTGCGTTCCGGAATTGGCAGGAGCTATGGTGGTCCATTTGGAGACGATTTGGAGGGGATTTGAGGGAAAATGCGACCGAAACACTGCCGATAAGGCTTGCTGGTTCCACCCTAGTCTGCTAGCCCCGCGGTAGCTAGATACACGTGCCGAGCCACGGGTCAGGTGTTTTGGGCGTGACAGCCGGGCCCAGCACTGTACACAATGCACCTAGTGTACTATGTACTGGTGGTCCCTTGGAAAATGGGAATGCGGCCAAAGTGGAAGTGGTTAGGACTTCTGATTTGAGCCCCCAAATCATCAAGCTGCCTTTGTCCTTCATTGAGTGGCCCTTCAAGCTGACAACCCTCAGATAGATGGCTGGTTCAACAGTCTTTAACTCAGGGTAAGGCTACAGGATGACCCCGCCCATTGGCATCGCGTCATCCAGCCCGATGTTGACTCGGCGCCTGCAGGTGGAAAAAGAGGAGCAAGGGTGAGGAGCCATCAAAGAAAATGGTTACTCCATCATAGGAGCGAGGTTCATTACTCAAAGGAACCACTGCGCCAAAGGAGGAGTTCGCGGGGCGTGCGCTCAAAAGCGACACCAGCACCGCAACGGGAACAGACGGGACGGACTGGAGAGAGCGAGACACAGACCACGCAGCGAGAAACTGGATTCCTCATTTCCGGCCCCGTCTGTGCTCTGGAATCACACGCAAACAGATACAGAACCTGCCCAAGGGGGCCCAAATGTGTGCCATGGCTACCAAACAGCCGCCAACGTTGCGGCTCACCCATATAACTCGAGATAGGCTAGGTGCGATACACACGGTAGCGCGCGAAACACATGGCTTGGGGGTTGCAATAGGGCGGCATTGATGTGACTGATCTGCTGATCTCCTTAAGAGGTGCCACTTTAGGGCATGGGTGTTGGGGGGATGGGTGTGCACTTGGCACGCTACTTGGAGGGTAGCAGTCAAATCTTTCACGTGGCTTTCTCGTCGTTCTCTCGTCGATTTCTCGTTAATCGTCAGGTCTCTAGAGGGGTAGATTTCACTTTGCCATATTCGAGTTGAAATGGAACAGCAGGCACGAGTGTCATTGACTTTAAAGTCCATCACACCAAACCCGAATCCTCAATGGTGGACGGTGATGCGGTCGAGAAACAAGCGCGGCAATCACAGCTCTCGGCCCCCGCAGTCCTGTTGTTACTGTACGGAACTCAGGTCGACTTGGCAACCTAAACTGTGAAGCCCTGCAGGTGCATTCTCCGTGCATACACTACCTAGGTACCTACCTATCTTAACCCTACCGTAGGTACCATTACCTGCACTACAAAGTGACCATCACATGCAGCACACAAAGAGAAGCTCTGAAACTGTAAAAAGTCAACAACTTGTAGGTTGACAGTTGGCACGTACAGCGTAGTGTATAGCATGAGAAACAAAACCTAACTTGTCTTCACCGCCCGCTATACATCGAGCAATGCACACGTGCGCTCAAGCAATGGACGTTGACAGCTCCGGCCCCGACCCGCCTCTTGCTGCAGGCGCAGGTACATCACAGTGATCACATCTGGGCCACCTCAACAACACGTGTCAGCCAGCCAACACTTTTTGCGAGACAGATTAATCCCACCTGGCATATGTCGTAACCATCGAGTCCGGCCACCAAGATACAGCTCACATTTCTCTTCAAAAGTTCCCCTTGCTTTGTGTTCTCACTCTCACCAAATCATTCATTGTTGTTGCAAGTCAAACCCCCCACCCAATTCCCATTGTCAGTCAAGGACGATCCAACGCTGCAATGAGATCGCAACCCCACGTTTTTGTCTCTCCGACCGCTGTCCTGACAACGAAGCCATGGGGAGGTTTTTCTGTTTCTTAGCACAACAGCAGCAGCAGCAGCAACAACAACTCCAATGTTGCGAGTTTCACATTCCAAGCCCATTGACAGTCTTGGCGCCTCTATTCCGGGCATCAATGTCTTCATGACAATTAGACATCCATTGATCGCAGTTTTCCGAATCCATCGGCGCAAGACCGGAATCTTTATCCAATCAATCAACAATTTCGCTCGGTCGAATTCAAATTAGCTGCTAGCACTAGCAAATCCAAATACATTGGCAGAGCTTCTCCCCCGCGGTCTACTATGCAGTATGGCCCACCACAGTACAACCATCACCCACTCTCTCCAGGATATTCTCCCCCCAGCGCTTTTCCTGGAAGCAGAGCCCCAGTTCATCAGGGCCGTTTCCCCTTGTCCGTCGTCCCCTGCGTTCACGGAATCGGACTCCCTTGGATTATTCCCGGGCGCTCGAATTTCAATGGGCCTGTGATAAGAGAGTGCTACTCGTCGAGACTGTGTACGCAGTACACTACATAGTCCACAACTCTAGCGGCTCCCAAAAGATGTGGGTCAACGGATCCCCCCACTTCCAACAACCGCATTTTCGACGGGATCTGCGTGTTCGCGACCCTTTTGTTTCTCGTATCTGTCTTCGATGGCCGCGGCTCTGACGGATCACGGCAATGGGAATTGGATCTGGGATAAGATTCTGCTAGTCGGGTGGAGTCACACAAACCTGTTCCAAAAGACTAGTGTAAGACCAGAGACGGCCAACAAAAGGTCTCTCACCACTCACCCAAAAGCTCTTTGACATACATTTTAATTACTGGGAGCCGCAGAAGACTCACGGACAATTGATGTTATTTCCGGGGTCTCTGACGGCCTAGGCCTTGTGAAGCTTGTAGGTTGTGGGTTCGGACAGACACCCATACAACTTGCTGGCCCTGCCAAAGTGCGATGATAGGGAGAATATTGGTGCCCAAATTCCCAAAACTTTTTGATTTGGCGACAGCTACACATTTCCGCTCACGGCCCCCAGTTTCCTATCTGCCTCTACACGCACAGAGTAGCTACGAACCACAAACCTCATGTAGTCCTCTGAAACTTGTCTCAAAAACCGGAGTACGGAAGAACGCAGCCTCTTCCCGACATTCCAATAGAGGCCTTGTCTGTCAACTGATACCAAGCAAGCAGGAAAGCGCGTTCCCCAGTTCCTGGAATGTCGATGGTCAAATACCCAAAGAGAACATGGGGAAACTGCAGACAAAAATCCATAATGACGAAAAGAACGGTGGTCTAGTGGTACCTACATGGCTCATCTCGATGACGGTAATCGTCAAGTCAAAGGAAAAAAAGACGCACAATCACACTGAACAGTCTAGCCCGCCGCCCCACGAGCCTAGAGTTCTTGGGACCTGCCTAATGCGGCCCAGGGACACAATACTGTACATAGGTCCCCGAGTCGGCGAAGCTAAAGCGAGCTCATCCGTCCGGGTTCCGACGGGAATGAGCCTTTTGCAGGCGGCGCGGCACCCCCGAGTGGGGAGGGGAGAAAGCGAGCGAGAGGAACGTTTGAAAGAAAAAGAAAAGAAGAAAAAAAAGAAGAAGAAATTTTCTTTTCCCAAGCCTCAGGACCTGGGGCTACTTTGGAAGTACCCTCACAAGCGCCATCGTTCATGTAGTCCACCAACCAGACCCGAGACGACGATCTAGCGTACGGGTACCGATACTGAGCGCCGTTCCGCTGTTAATAGTAAATCGGAATCCTTCGATAATAAGCCTAACCACAGTCGAGATCTTGCAGTTACTACGAAGTATCTTTATCCCAATGTCTTCACGTTAACCATCTGCCCATATCCATTAGGCACGGGTTAGAGACAGAAACGCTCAACAATGTCTCACACCGGCATAAAGCTATCATGCGGTTCGCAAGGAAGTGATTTGCGAGCGAGGTCAACTGACTGCATCATCTACCTAATACCTACCCATGTAGCTCGCTCGCCCTTCCACCATACTGCGATAAAACAGCATCAATGCAGCGAGGTACGGTCACAATAGACAACTGTCTCGTCAAGGAAAATATAAGAAAAAAAAGTCCGATGTGATATAGCAGCAAAAACATGTGTACATATGTCTCAAAGTGAAAAGAAAAGAAGAGTTCCATTGGAGAGGGCCAAGGATTCTAATGCCAGCTTCCAGCCTCCGATTCGTCTCACTCGTTCATTGATTTATTTATTCTAGTTTTCGCTCTTCCGAACGAACACACCATAGCCTTGGCAATGGATTCGATCCAATATGTTGAATAGCAGGACTGCCAGCTTCAAGTCCTAGTGAAAGGGGTGTACGGCTTCCCGATTGGTTGATGGGGTATATGAGTAGGGTCAAGCTTTCATGGTAATTGCTTGTCTATATGAACAATCAGAGGATCGACCTATCCCCTGGGTTGGGTCTATAGGGTGGATGTTGTTTCATGCAATCGTGGCATTATGCGGGGGCATGTCCGAATACATCATCGAAAGAGAAGGAACTAGGTAAGCGTTTGCTGTCAAGTTGGAGTGTCCTCGTCAAAGTGTTTGGCATTATCTTCTTTCCCCCAGGGATAGCTGAGAGAGAAATCTCACTGAACGGCCAGTCCTTGCGCCAAAAATTCAAGTGGTCAGCAACATGATTGCAGTCATCTTCTAGACTTAGGATCCAAGTTGATGCTAAAGTCCAAGAGCTTGCGAGCTCAGGATATCCTACTATAGCGGGAAAATCACCAGCGCATCAAGCCTTGTTGGGGGGGTTCAATGCTTGCAATCTTCACAAGCCTTGTTGTAAAATCTAGCACTATTAGTTGCCTAGCACTGTTGCTTAAGGTAGGGCTCTTATTGGCCCGACTCCGCTTGCTTAAGGTAAGGTACTATTTAGTAAGGTTGTTGAGAGAGTCGTTCTTTCCTATTAACCCGTTCCCCCCCCCCCCCCTAATTTCCCTATATCAACGTAAATAAGGAACCTCTCTATCAATTAATTGGGCTAGTAGCTCAATAGTTTCTGTCGTCGCTCTCTTTCTTATAATTGCTAGTTCGATTCCAATTCGGGACCGCTTTTTTTCGCACGAAAAGTTTCGCGCGGTTGTAAATAGAGGTAGCCTCAACTACGCTACCTCCCTGGGCGCCCCGGACCTCGAAGTCGAAGTCTAACCCGTTTATAACTAAATTAAGACCCTTATAGTAGCCATTATAGAAGGCCATTATAGGGGTCTTTAGCTTTTGCCATTTTACACCCAAATTCGACCAATCAGAGGCCTCCCTCAACCAACAGTGCTAGATCTCACAACAAGGCTGGGCCAGTTATCTGCTCTAAGATTTGGAACTACCCTTAACCCCCCCTTTCAAGGCTGGACACCCTCCTTATACTCCCACTGTGGTAGGTCAGTTCCCTACTCCTGATTCCTACCTCTACTTACGCCCTAGGTACCCAACATAATCCCATCTCACCACGTACTCACATCCAAATTCCCTCTTCCCAGTCTCCTAGGTTAGGGTTCCTAACTACTTATTCTGACCCCACGAAATGTATTGCATGTACATCACTCCCTATCTAGAGTAGAGGTACCTACCTAATACTCTCCACGGGCCCACCGCATAACGACCGAGATGACTGGAACAGAAATGCCACAATGTAGTACGACGGCTATATGATATCTATGTATGTGTAGCACGCATGTGGTTTTCGCCCGAGTTTTATTGTTGCAGCAGTAACAGCGCAGTGTAACGCGGATTGTACTACTGTTGCGTGCTTGCCCGCCTGGACGCCGACGCAACCAGGTTGCGTTCCAGTATGTGTACAGCGACGCCTCTGATCGTTGTTCCCTCAGGGGAGAAAGGTGGGAGGAAATATCGAGATTCTCGGTATCTAGAAGTATGTGCTGGTACCTAGATATTGTTGAGCCGGGAGTTTCCAAGTCTCCAGACGGGCGTGATAAGTGGAAAAACAGTTGAAACGAAGAGTGAAGTAAAGTCAACCAAAAGGGAGTAGGATACTTGCTATTCTTATTACTCTTTTCGTACGTATTGCTATACTACCTAGAGGTAACTACCTCTCCTAAGCGCCAAGAAGTTCACTTCGACACCAAGGATCACCCACGGAGACGGAACTTTCCACGTCCAGTATGCCATAGGTAGCCGTAACCGCTGGACCTCTCGGTCTCAACTCAGGTTACCTCTCCCCAAGCCCCAAGCCACTTGTGCAATGTGAGAACCAAGGTGTAACCGCATACAGGTGTAGTAGCCATCTGAAACACAAATGCATTGGGCAATGGATTGAGGATGGGAGGACAGGGAGGACATGGAGATAAAAGCAGTGCTACTCTTTCGCCACGTGTGGGTTGCGAATGATGTCCTACCTTACATCGCCCACCATTTTTTTCTTCTTTTTTTTCGCTTTCACTCTTTCCCTTTACTTTTGTGCATTCGTACATCTGTACGTTTATTTCTCTTCCGCTGCTTGCAGCATGCTAGCTGCTGTGCTTTTTGTGCTGTAGTGGTGTTGTTGTATTTGATAGTAGGGCGGTAGTTGTGACTTCTCTCGCTCCAGCTGTAACTGTACACCAGGGGCAGACAGTGGTGAACACTGCAGCTCGGCTGTTACTATGACTTCTCAGCTCCCACTCCTCATTTCATCCGTCGGGATATTGCAGAAGCAGTAGCAGCAACATGAAGAAGGGGGGAGAGGGGAAGCAGGAGGAGTACGAGAGGTGGTGAACTGGCAGGACCGATTCTGGATCATCATGTACGATCTTGGGTTACCATACACGAATGGCGGGCAAGTATGGATGTTCGGCGGCAATGTTCCTTAACATGAACAGAGGCTGGTTGAGTGTCGGCAATTGGATTTTTGCCACCCTTCCTAGATATGCTTCTTGCTCCTGAAATCGTCGTGATGGCTTGTCAACACTACTTACCTAGTATCACCTTTTGTCAACCTTGGGTAGGGGATGAGGCATATAAAGAACATAAAATTCCAAACCAGCTCAAGCAGAGTGAATATTTACAGTGCCGTCGGTACAGGTGCCTAGGCAACTGAATCACATAAACCACAACACAACCGGGTAACCGCACGTGCCGAGTCACCCGTCATGACATAGACGCAGTGAAGTCGTGACGTTGTAACCCCGTGACATTGACTCTTTGACCTTCCTGTTTACCATGGCCACGGTACACAGGGGTGTGTTCTGTCTTGTGTCTGCTGTGCTTGGTGTTGGTGTTTCTGTTGCCGTTACCCAGGGGCAGGTACTCTCGTTGGACCAAGCTGAGCACCCTCACTCAGCACAGGTTTATTTTCTGGCCCGTTCGGACACGATACCTTGACGTTCATTCCGACATTGCTACCTCTGGGTAAACATTCGTTCTCTCAGGTTCTGTATCTCGTGCCGTTGCTCTCGGACGTAAGGTCTCGTGAGTCGAGAGGAAAAGGAAGGGAAGGAAAGAGAGAGAACATACGTTGAGGGCATGGTGTTGTTCAGTAGGTACTCGACCTAGAAGGTAGAACTCGGGAGGGAAGAAGAAGCGGCTGGATACCAATGGACGAGAAAGACACCCATGCTGCACTGAACCACTTGACTTCATGGAACAACCCGGCTCATGACCTCGTGTCTCTTCGCGTGACTGTACATCATGTCCAGTGAACAAATAGACATGCATAAGCGCCTGGCCAGGAGGATTTCGTTGATCTTTCAGTACAGCAGCGAGACAAAACATACATACAGCATGAAAGACACCAAAAAAACGTGTCCAGCTAAGTGCAGGTGACTCACCTGGCATTGCGGGTTCTGACTTTGAGACAGTTGATGGAAAAGTAAGTTGACGATTGGGATGGGGTTGCCCTCTCTTAGAGTCTCCAAAGCTCTTAAAAGAATTCATTCCGATTTCGGGTTGCAAACATCGAGAAGAACTGATTCATAGAAGCATGTTCTTGCGTTGAGAGAAGCTAGATATCGAACTTGGTTCTCCATGTCTGCAAATCCGTCTCACAAGGAGGTAGATGAACGTTGTCTTACCCTCTTCTTGTGGTCTTGGTAATGCAGCTAAGGGATTGGGGTTCGAGAGATAACACACTTCCCCGATTTACCATCATTGATCCCGCGTTCGGTCTTCGGTGATCGATTCCAAAGTATCAAAGCTGAGAACAGAAGGGGCTTGAGTGCATACAGCGCGTGAAGTCGAACTCGAAGACACTCGTTTTCGATATGTTCCCAGTATCAACTTTTTTTACTGGAAGGAAATTCCAAAACTCCCTGGGACTAGCATACAAAGAAACAAAAAGAAGGGAAACGAAGAGTATCACACTAGATCAAAAAGGAAGTCATCACCAGTCCAGATAACAAGAGCAAAAAGTAGAAAAAAAGTTGCGCCAAGAGGGAATCGAACCCCCCCCTCAACCTTGGAAGGGTTGAATCCTAACCACTAGACCATTGGCGCCCTTGATGGTTTGGTTTGCTTGTTGAAAATATAACTATCGTGATCCTCCTATATGATACACCGCAACGTGTCCGCAACAACTCTGCTCTAGCTGGGCAGTCGCGGCCCAACAACTGTGGAGCCTTCGGAGCCGACGGGCTGTCTTGGCACTCACTCTACACATGTAAAGAGATCGTAAGGGGGGGAGTGACTAGGGTTAGGGTTGACCCTTGGAGGTATCCTGAATGAAATCTATAAAATGCCCGTGGGGGCTCGAAGCTTGGGAGTGGATGTAGTCGGAGAAGATCTGGTTCGGTGCTTACTATCGAGTCCGATAGTTAGGGGGAAGGCCTCCTGTTAAGCTTTTATTAGCAAATTTGTGATGATCGTTCGATGGCAATGCGTAGTCTGTGCTTCAGTGACTCTCGGTGGATGGTAAGATAAGCCAGAGGCTTATATACACCCTGAGTAACATGGCGTGGTCTGCGGAGTCAACTGCCAATTCGATGCGGGTTGAAGCCGGATCAAGACGTATTAGGAATAGGTGTTCGTCAACCCATCGGGCATATTCCACTACTAAAGACGGTATAGTCATACACAGCCCAAAGAGGCACATGAAACGGTCGCAACGGTCATGGTGTGCGGTTGGCAGTACTGTAGCTTTGAGGTTGCCTTTCGGAGTGAGTAAGCGGAATCCCGATGTGGGCAATGTCCGTTATTAGAGTCTTTCCCGGATACGTATGGGAACTACAAACCATCAAATAGGTGGTGGTGAGTGCTCGTAGTATGGATGACAGGGTCCAACCATCTGCTTTTGAAAGAGCACGCAACCTGTCAGCATGGCGCCCCATTCCAAGGACCTTTTTACTTGACGGTTGTTGGTACGAGCTATGAGACTGAGGTATAAAAGATCGCGCTTGAACTGGCGAGTGTACCGCAAGCCATGGGCGTAGTTGGTGCCGCGGCACGTGCAATATCTCCCATTGGTCCCATGACAAAGAGCCACCCAGCCCTATGGCACCAACATAGCCCATGTGGTTGCTCTGCGTCATTGTTGTCATTTGCTCTTCTCATCCGGTGGAAAAGGTGAATGATCACTCTGCAGCACACTCGCGCTTGACCCGAAGGGAAACTCCTCATGCCACCTTCATGGGCACTGTCTCACGGTCTCACGAGTTGTTGAGGCCTGGCGAGCATGTCCACATTTTGGGTTTATAACACCCCCAACTCCAAGCACTCATGAAAATGACCACTTCCCGCCAGTCGATGCTCCTTCCCCAGATGAACACAGTTTCTGCTATGCCTTCCCACAATGGTCGGAATCTCATACCCGGCAAAGGGATATCACAAGATCGGTGGCCATCGCCCCTTCTCGACTGTTGAGGTGGTACTCTTAATCTCCCTGGTCTCCTTGATGACCTCGCTCATTGTGTTCTCAATTATCTACTCCGTCCAGCATCGGGGACTTATCCGACCTGCGCTTGTCATTTCGATTTCCGGATCGATAATCTTCCTGTTGGCTATTTGCTATATTATATATAGCAGAAGAAGTCAATCTCGTCAGTATTACGATCTTGAGATCAGGGAGGATGGACAACCCAATCCGTCAAGCTACACCATCAATACGTACTCGCCATCAGTTGAAAGCATATCTCCCAACATGCGTTTCGCGCCGGCAAATTACTTCCGCAAGAATCGGAACCGCCCATTTTGGACCTCTTCGTCCACCGTCTTATCCACAAACACGGCGGACGAAGAGAGATTGTTGGCCCACACCAGTGAGCAGGAAGCGTCCGAGGAACGGAAAGAACGAAAGCCTGGGACGGGCCGAAGTGACAATCGTAGGAATGGAAATAACATCAAAATCATCATCACGGAACCGGAGCCGGTAGCCTCGCGACATGGCATATCCCTCGAATTCGACCCCCTCAGATCCCATCCAGTCAATCTGGATCGAGGTCCCAGCATCAATCAGTCAGGAACTTACCGAAATCTGACTGCGATCCCCAGAAACGCAGAGCCCAACAAGACTGCGTCAAATCGAATCCATCAACTCGACTCGGGTCCCAAGACACTAGGGCCCAGTTCAACCTCTAGATCTCATCGCCATCAGCATTTGCGGAAGTCGACGAGGCCAACCCTTGGCAGCGTCAGCGGCAGAGAGGACCTGCGCGCTGTGTTCCAAAACGGAGAGTAGATATGGAGGTGGTGTGATGTTGCTCGACGCTGAAAATCCTCTGGAAACCGCTGATGGCGAGTTGGACCATGGCGGATAGCACGCTCAGGTACCGGTGGTGATCCGGTCGGTTTGGATGATGAACCTGACGTAGTATGGTTGGTGGGGACAGACCAGAACATTGGGGAAGGGAATATGGGGCCAGCCCTAGGAAATGTCCTGCGAATTGATAGAGGAAGCTTTAGTTCTAGACCTTCAAATGATACCAAGTTCAAATGTGTTAGAGCGCGTAAATCTCCAAGTCATTCTCCGTGTGAAAACCGACGTCGTGATCGTGAATTTGAGATGTGTTTTTGCAGTGAAGTTGACAGTGGACGACTGATAGCGATAGATAAAGAACCGTTAGTAACAACGGGATTTACACACTGCACAGCTTAGCCTGCACTCACAGACGCGTGCTGCACAGCGTCGGACACGTCCGATAAGCTTATCCGTAATAGCAACCTTTCCCAAGGCGGCTAGTCCAATCGGTTATGCAGCTCAGTGTGCCGCCTCAACCCTGCTTGAATTTTCTGATAGCGGCGGATGAGAGCACTCCAACCATAGGCAGTGGAGAGTCCACTCTGAGAACCCCGACTCGGGAGCGGGACCTTGAGGTCGACTGACTTTTATTCTTTTCCAGGCAAACGCTTCCTGTCTTCCCGATACCTCTTTTCAACAACCCTTTTTTGCCCATCCATCCATTCATCCTCATCCCCATACTTCAAAATGTAAGTTCGAGTTGCTTAATATCTTTCCTGGCGTAACAGTCAAGGATCGGACGGGCAGACCGGCATCCCACACCAGTTGCTGACCAGATATCCCTATATTCAGGCAGTCCATCCGTCGTGCCGCTCTCAGATCCGCCCTCTCTGCTTCGAGGGCTATCTCTACCCAGGCTCCTGCTGCGTCCTTTTCCGCCAGCATTGCCCGCACTGCTCTTGTCTCCAGCAGAATCCAGGCTATCCGCTTCTTCTCTCAGTCCCCCCGTGTCCTCAACACCGAGGAGCCCACCCAGCCCGAGCAGACCGAGACCGAGACTGCTCCTGCTGCTACCGAGGAGGCTGCTGTTCAGAAGGACACCACTGAGGGCCACGCCGCTTTCGTCCGCAACATTGTCTTCGACGCTACCGAGGAGCACCTCAAGGGCGCTTTCGAGAAGTTCGGCAATGTCACCGACGTTTTCCTTGCCCGTGATCCCCGCGGCTTGAGCAAGGGGTAAGCTTGGAGTCCTTTCTACCTATCCCACAGTGAATTACGCTAACAGATTGTGTCCACAGTTACGGTTTTGTCACCTTCGCTACCCGTGAGGCCCTCGAGGAGGCCTGCTCCCAAGTCGACGGCTCTTTCTGGCACGGTCGCCGCATCAGCGTTGAGCCCCGCCGTGCCAAGGTCAACCGCGGCAGCGCCGTTGGCGAGCCTTCCGCCTGCCTTTTCATTGGCAACATCCCCTACGAGACCACCGATGCCGAGCTGAACAACATCTTCGTCGGCATTGACGGTCTCAAGGACGTCCGCGTCGCCGTTGACCGTGCTACCGGCTGGCCCCGTGGCTTCGCCCACGCCGACTTCGTCGACGTTGAGGCTGCCGTTAACGCCTTGGAGAAGCTCCAGGGTACCCAGCTCGGCGAGAGGACCATCAAGATTGACTATGCTCAGCCCGTCGCTGCTCGTCAGCCCCGTGAGAACAACGGCGAACGCCGCGAGTACCGCCCCCGTCAGCAGCGTGATGACCAGCGCGATGGTCAGCGCAGCTACAACCGCGACGGCGGTAACCGCAGCTACAACCGTGAGGGTGGCAGCCGCAACTACAACCGTGATGGTGGCAACCGCAGCTACAACCGCGAGGGTGGCGACCGCAACTACAACCGCCGCGACCAGGGCGAGTCCACCGACTTCTAAACTAGCATGTAATGGTTACGACATGACTGGGTGAAGAGGATGGGAAACGGATGTAATGGAGGGCAAAACTGGGCAAGTTCGGTTTTCAAAAAGAAAAGAGGCCGGTTGTGTTTCTTGACAAATGTTGCCAAAATTGGGGCACATTGGGATTGGGAAACTGTGGGATTGGTGTTGTGGCGCCTTTGCAGTACGATCACTCTGCGTACATCATCCTGACCTTTTGCTTGCAATGATACCTGTACAACTACGAAAAATCTTCTCTTCTTTCTTCTTACTGCGACTAGTTGTTTTCGTTTACCATTTTTTGTTGGTTATATCGCTGTACATATGTACGAATAGAGGGGTGGTCTTGTGTGCCTTCTTTGCGTTCTGCATTCGTATGAGTGACGTGACCATCTGCTCGAAAAGCATCGTTTGATTGTTCATGTTCCCTTTCAACTTGCGTGCATTGCCGTGCTGTCGGCATGTGAGTGTGATTTCCGCACTTCGCTGTCGTCCGATTGTTCTCGGCTGTCGTTTGAAGGAACGAAGGGATCGATGATGGGTCCGGGGGCGGGGGCGGGGGTGTACTCCACGGGCCGGGCTGGGGTTCGGCTCCATGTGAGGTGTGGTTGACAAGACTCCATTGGCGGGGTTACCAGTAATAGCCGCGGCCAACAAGTGCCTGAGGTGTGGCCGGCAACTGCCACAGCCCAAAAGGAACAAGAGCGCGGTGGATATGATGGCTGGCTGAGGTGCCCTGGCTGCCTCGGCATTTCCAGCTGTTCAGGTGGCGCACGGCGGTGCCCCCCTTGTGCCCCTGAGTGAGCTTTTGGCGCCCAAGGTTCCAACTCACTTCAGATGCATGCAGAGCCCGATTTCTAACCACGCTGCTGCCATCCACACATGGACCCAGACAACCCGCCCGTGCATCCGTGGGCTCCCGTCGTTACTTACAAGACAGCACACCTGCCACACATCCCGCGAGAGTCGGTCAACTTCTTTCAATCTTTCACCTGGACAACTTCTGGACACCGCCGCTTGATCACTAATTAATCAACTCCACGAGCCCACGCCCGTGCCTGGCTTGTCTGTTACTTCCACAGTTTTTTATTTTCTTTTCCTCTTTCAAACTAAAGTCATCGTTCCTTTGCCTTGCGCAAAAATCTAGCTACCGCTACTTCCAGTCTGCCTCTACAACCTGCGCGGGCCGCTGCTTTCCCAACAGTCGACCGCATATCGCTCTACTTCGTCTACCAGAAAGTGTACAAGAGCCGCGCATCTCGTCTTCCCTTTTGGGCTTGTCAACTCTCGCCGAAACATCGCCATTGTCGCATTAATATCCAACATCTTCAAAATGTCTTTCATGGGTGGAGCCGAGTGTTCGACGGCGGGCAACCCGCTCAGTCAGTTCACCAAGCATGTTGGAGACGACAAGAGCCTCCAACATGACAGACTTGCCAACAGAGGTCCCAATGCTGCGGTTGGTGGCTTCCGGAGTATCAACCGCGGGCCTGGCCAAGATGAGGTAAGGAATCTTCATGGATATTGTTGACGGCAAGGCATGCGCTCTTGGCTGACATGACGATTCTCATGAACAGATGGTGAACGGATTCCTAAATCAAACGCCGGAGATGGCTCATATGCCTCTCGAACAAGGACATATGCTTCATCTCGACCCGACCCAAGGCGCCCACATGCGCGCCCCGAACGCCTCGCCAGCATGGGCTCAGGACTTCCACAACACACAGGCGGCTATGGAAGCCGCCTTCAATGCGCCGCCTGGCACTCAGTTCAGCGCCGATGAGTTTTCAAAGTTCCAGCAGATGCACCCCGCCGCGGCGCCGGCCACCGCCAGCCAGATGCCTGCTCAGCGCCCCATGATGGGTGGTGGCATGATGGGTATGGGCAACATGAACTACAACATGATGCAGCGACCCATGTACCAGCCCATGGTCGGCATGCACGGCCCTCAGATGCACAACATCCCCCAGCAACAACTACAGCCCGAGGGCAAGGGTAAAGGCAAGGTTGTTGAGCTCGACCAGAACAAGTGGGAAGAGCATTTTGCTCAGTTGGAGATCAATGGTGACGAGGCCCGTGCCATGGAGCCCGAGCTCAACAAGATGGACGAGGCGCTACTTCACTCCGAGACTGGTGCTGGCGATCTCGAGTCGATCTGGCGCGGTATCCAGGCCGAAAGAGACGCCATGAAGGAGCTGGACGAGATTGATGTCCAGGACGACTTCGCCAAGTTCGACAGCGAGAACCTGGAAAAGGAAGATTGGACGCTGAACGGCAGGCTCGGCGCCGACCCTATCGTGCAAGAGTACCTCTTCGAGGAAGATAACCTCTTCCGGGAGACACCAAACCCATTCGAAGAGGGTATTCGTATCATGAAGGAGGGCGGGAACCTGTCGCTAGCTGCTCTGGCCTTCGAGGCTGCGGTCCAGAAGAACCCCGACCACACCGAGGCGTGGGTCTACCTCGGACAGACGCAAGCCCAGAACGAGAAGGAAGAAGCTGCCATCCGTGCTCTCGAGCGTGCCATGAAGCTCGACCCCAACAACCTCTCTGCTATGATGGGCCTAGCCGTCTCCTACACCAACGAGGGCTACGACAGCACCGCCTACCGCACGCTCGAGCGCTGGCTGTCGACCAAGTACCCCAGCGTCATCTCACCCAGTAACCTTTCCTCGGCCGCCGACATGGGCTTCACCGACCGCGCCCAGCTGCACGAGCGCGTCACCAACCTCTTCCTCGAGGCGGCCTGCCTCGCTCCCGATGGCGATCACATGGACCCCGACGTGCAGGTCGGCCTAGGCGTCCTGTTCTACGGCGCCGAGGACTACGACAAGGCGGTCGACTGCTTCCAGTCGGCGCTGCACTCGACCGAGCTCGGCACCTCCAACCAGCGCGAACAGATCCACCTGCTCTGGAACCGGCTGGGCGCCACTCTCGCCAACAGCGGCCGCTCCGAGGAGGCCATCGCCGCATACGAAAAGGCCCTCGCCATCCACCCCAACTTTGTCCGCGCCCGCTACAACCTCGGCGTCTCGTGCATTAACATCGGCTGCCATGCTGAGGCCGCGGGTCACTTGCTCGCGGCGCTGGACATGCACAAGTCCGTAGAGAAGAGCGGGCGTGAGAAGGCGCGCGAGCTGCTGGGCGGCAATGCGGGTGATAGCGACTCGCGTATCGATAACATGATGACGCAGAACAGGAGCACGACCCTTTACGACACTCTCCGTCGCGTGTTCACGCAGATGGGACGGAGGGATCTGGCGGAGAAGGTCACTACGGGCGTGGATCCGGAGATCTTCCGTGGTGAGTTTGATTTTTAGAGTGAGTCAGAGTTGGAGCTGAAAGAAGAGGCTCAGGAGTGGATGGTCGGGTATGACGCTATGGAGGATGTTTACTACGATGTTGATGTCGAAATGGAGAAGGCCTTGAAGGAGGAGCAGCAGTGGTGTGATGAGGACTTGGACGAGGGTTACTTCTCGAGTGAGACGAGTACACTATGTTCGGATGATTATAGGGAGTTTTGGTGAATATACAAATATTAAGTGCTGTACGAAGCGAATGTAGCTGGCTTGTCGGGGTTGTTAATATCTTGTGTTGGGGAGTGAAAAGTCGAAGATGGGGTTTGGTGCTTTTCGGTTAGTGGTGAGTCTGGTTTTGCATTTGCTGGGTGTCGTGTGTTTCTTTCTTGCTTCACGACGGTGAGCGGAGAAAAGCGGATTGTGTTCACAAACACATACATAGATAGATACGATACATAGGCTTCTGAAAGATTTTGCATTGCGTTTCCTTGCCATACCTCGCTCGTTTTGATATACACAAGTTTGGGATCGCTACCTTGCGAGTATGTACCGTCAACCAGGAATAGAAGAGTAGATCTAATGAAGGTGTGCAAAGCCGAGGCTCTTGGTCAACCGCACATGTATCACTGGACCTTAACGAACTGTGATACTGGTGATGGATGCTGAAGACTCAAGACGTCGCTTTCACTAAATTTACGGTGCACTCCGTAAAAAGAAATAAATGTCCGTAGAGCCCGAGGCTTCGAAGTATGTACCTTGACGATATTCCATAAACCATCGTTGACGCACCAAGCAAAGCCATAAGGTCTATACTGTCTTGATGTCATCTAATAACCTCTTCGCTACCATCCATAACCATGTTCACGCCAACAGCTACCCTGATACCACCTCCCACGGGTATTAAATCTTTTTTCTCAAGCATCCACTCGGACGCCCAGAGCTCAGAGCCTATTTGACTCCAATAAAGCCAATGCCGCTTCTCGCCACCTTCAGAGCCCGACGCAGAGCCTGATCCTCCCTGTCCGTCCATTGCACACTAAGCTGGTCCCACTTAGAGCCAGGCGTGTTGTACTCCTTCTTAAACTGGGCCTGCATGGCCTGCAGCCGGCTCATCTCGCGCGGGTCACCAGTGCCGGTGTAGACGATGAAAGCCGTGCAGGGCGGGAGATTGTCGTAGATGCGCTTCAACCGCTCGCCGAGCGTCTTCAGGCAGGTCTCAAGTGGTGATGCGGCATCCTCCTGCTCTTCCTCCTCCTCCTTTTTATCACCATCAGTGAGAGCCGGCGGGCCGCCAGCGTCCTCGGGGACGAGCTTGTTGCGGTTCCACCATCCTCGGAGGGCCTCGAGCTCACGCATGCGTGCCCAGACAAAGTCGACACCGCCGCCGGGAACTTCGAGGCCGTCGGGATCACCCTTGACCGCGCGGAGGATGCCGGCTTCAACCTCGGCGTCGGATTTGCAGGAAATTGTGACGGTGGCGGCGTTACCGGCGCTTCTGCTTACGTCACCCCAGTCAACAGCGGCGCTGCTCTTGCCGACAGGAGCACCGCCCGTGGCCTCCGGCCCAGCGGTCGAGCGATATGCCGTACCAGCGCGAGCGAGGCGCTTGAAGAGGTTCTCGCCCTGGCTCTCTCCGGCACCCCATGCCTTGCCCTTCTCGCACTTCCTCTTGACAAGGTCGAGACACGTTTTGGCGTCTTCGATACTGTCGTGTCCGGCGTTGGTTCCACCACCCTTTTGGACTTCCCGGTTGAGGAACTTTTGTGCGAGGTACTTCAACGATTGTTTGAGAGGAAGTCCGCGAGGGTGCGGGAAGAGAAGCGAAGTGTCGACAATGAAGGGGTGAGCGAGCTTGAGTGCCTTAAGATCAGAGTCAAGCGAGTGTCCGAGGAGAATCGAGCGAGGACCAAGAATGTCGAGCAAGCGTGCCTGGATATCCTTCAATGTCGTGTTAATAGGGTCGATCATCTCTTTGGTGATACCTGAAAACCGGGTCACATAGTCAATGATAGGCTTGTCCGGCTTGACAAGCTCGTCAAGAACAACACTGCCGTCCCAAGAGACCAAGCTGATTCTGGTAAGTGAATACTCGGCTTCCCCCGTCATACACATCTCGCAATCGAGGGCATAGACTTCCCGGCCTGCGGTGACACTGCCCTGTTGCACTTCGCCTTCGGGGACCTTTCCATCCTCAAGATTCTCGACCCTCGTGTGTACCCAGCCTTCGGGGTCCTTGAACTTGTCTCTTTTCTCCCCTGGATTCAGCATAGCTGGGTGAATGGGGAAGCCATGCTCCATCAGCTCCTCGTTGGTGGCCAAAAACTCCGTAATGCGTGTTCGCTGATTTTTCCAGCCGTGGGGCTCGGATACGGGCTGGATTCCCGTTCCCTTGCTCTTGGGCAGGGGCGCGGTAAGCATTGCAGGCATTGGCGAGTGCAACTTGCCATACTTGTCGTCACCTGGAGCTTTTACAGGCCACAAATGCGGGAACATGTCGGCGAAGGGCTGTAGGACTTCGGGCAACAGCTCCTTCTTGAGCTCGCGTGGATAGTACTCATCAGGATCAGGGGCGCCGCCACCGGAGATCGCTTGATCAAGAGTGGGACCGGTGTAGGCGGAGAAGTCAAGACCGTTCTTGAACATGGCCTCGTCAAGACCCGGTACCATGATGGCCACAATTTTTCTGAACTCGGGGCGATGCTTGACAGACACCCATTGCGGCGCAGGGCCATCGGCAAAGATGTACAGGATCAGGTCGCGTAAAGAAGAGACGTTGATCTTGGAAAAAAGCCTGGCCTGGGTCGAAAAGTGAATGCCGGGATAGCGCTTGGATTCCTGGCCAGGAATCTTCTTGAGTTTCTTTACCGGCCGACCATTTTCGATTGTCTGCCAGCCGCCGCCGTCTTCATGATCATCTTCGGGACATGGCCGTTTAAGACCAGCCGATATTGTGATTGACGTCAATTCACCGTCTGTCGGAGCAGTCGAATCTTGAACGCCGGTGACTTCGGTATCAATGGCCATAGAGTCGCCCTGGAAGGTGGCCAAGGCAGCCGCAACGCCGCGCTGACCTTTACTCTTGTTCTTTTTTCTGCTCATGATGACTGCGCTTCCTCTGAGGGGAGTGTGACCTGAAAACTGCACGGAAGTGCAGGCGCAGAAAGAATGGCAAAAGAGAAGGAATTAGGGAGTGAAAGTGAAACGAAAGTGTTCAAGTTTTAAACTGGGGAAAACATCGATGGAAGTGGACGTCTGAAGTTGGCACGAAGTCACTGAAGTCGGATCAAACCAAAAAGAAAGACACCCTTGTTCGTGCCTGTCAAACCCGCCCCAGGCACGCTAAGGCTGGGTGGAGCGACTCACGGCGCAGTGTTTGCAGGCAGAGCCCCACTGTAATATCCAGTGTGGCGGACTTCACTGTCATTAGAGGTACCTATCGGGCATACATAGAGGTACCTAAGTAGTCAAGCCACATCTTATCATCCAAGAAGGTGGCGCCTACAGCTTTCGATCCCCTGTAGTGCCAAGACCATCTCTACTGTGTACTATCAAACGACTTATACGATAGCTCCTTCCTTTGTTGAGAACTGAGCGTCCAAATTGCCCATGATGTGAAAAATCTTCCGAGAGGAGAAAGGCTAAGTTGTTCGAGTCATCCCCAGCACATTTCCAATTCGATTTCAGCTCAAGCAACAATGTGCGTGATCTAATTCCGATGTCCACGCTCCACAATTCTGATCTCCCGATACGCAGGGCATCACTATATCGTTCCTTTCTCATTCCTGAACTCCTGGATTCCTTCGCAGCAGGCCGCTTGACATTGCCCTCAACATCCATAGTTCAGCATGATGGAGCTTGCGCTCTGCCGGTGCAAACAATGCCGAAACACCATAGGCAAATTCATCAACCTGTGGTATGAAATCGGCATGTATTTGGTTCCTATCATCGTACCAAAGAACGATTTGGACGTATGCCACAAGAGAAGCACAGTTTACGGAGAGCCGGGTACGTTGTTGGAAAAATGGTAAGGCCGTATCAATCAAACACTCCATGTCTGATGTTGTTACTTATTCGGATGTGTTGTAGTCGACTGCAAATCATAGCCTGTGTCAGTTGTTCCGCGTTCCTTGGGCTGAAATGCGTCGAAACGCCCAAGAATCATGTGCTCGATAGGCAAGTTAAATATGATCCTTGGCGTGGAACATCGAAGACAGTGCCTAACATAACCTTGTAGAAATCATATCCTATTCTTTGATTGCACAATTGTCCTATACGACGACGCGGGCAAGAAAAGTTACTTCCTCATCGATCGCGTCCTCAACGACACAGAGCCATCTAGTAGAGTCAGCACAGTTAGCTCGGCCGAGACACCAGGGGAAAGTGGCACTTCCCCCCGGGCGGGAGTTATCAACAATGCCTTATCGAAGAACGAGCTCCCCAGACAAGCGAGCAACGGATTGACCAAAGTCGGAAGCCGTTTGCAACAAGAACTGGCGGGGCTTAGGTCCCAGGTCTCTGACCTCCTAGTTCAAGTTAATAACATAGCATCAGAAGTTAACAATAGCGTTTCCACCACCAACGACAAGAATGAAGTTGCAACACTTCGTGCTGAAAATGTAGACTTGAGACGCATGTTGAGCGACATGCGCTCTATCGAAAGTCTTCAGATAGACTTCGATATTCTCAAGAGCAGGGTGCAACGGCTCGAGGGTGACCAGCAAACTGCCAAGAATCTGACATCTCCCAACTGTCACAAACGGACCTCGTCGGAGGCCGAGCTTCCTGAGACAGACATTGCAGGAGAGTTGCCAAGTACGCCAGCTATCGACACTTCGCCTTGCCTCGCCCGACGCCGCTGCACAAGGAGGCGTACAGTCGGGATGCAGCTGGACACTTCAGACTAGCCTGTCGGCCAAGTAAGGGAAGGGAGTCTAGGTGCGGAGAAAGGACTGAAATATCTTTGATTTTTTTCGGGCTTACTTCCGAGCCAGACTCTTGTTGCATCCCAGTTCAGCCTCGATGATCTCAATTGCGAAACTCGCGAGCTGTGTGATCGGCTTGAGCACAACGTTCTCCCAGAAGGCTTTGCTCACAGGATCTTGCAAATTGTTTGCCCAATGCTTGACCATAGCGGCGTCCTTCTCGTCACGCTCTTGCAGATCTTCGATGTCGCGCAACATTTCTTTGGTTCCGAATAAGACGTCCCACGATGCCACACCCCCTATGACGCCGTTTTGCCTGACCAGCCGAAGGATGACCTCGGTCAAAGAAACTATGTCGGCGGTTGCCAGAACCCCAATGACACCCTCGTGGTCGCAGTACCGAGCAAGATCGCCGCTATAGGTCAAATCTCCCGCCGCGGACAGGAGCTTTGCAATTGTCATCAGTGTTTTGACCCTGAAAGGCGTGAATGATGCCGGGTACTTGAAGGGGTAGCATTCCAACGCCATGAAGCAGTGCAGAGGAAGCGCCTTGGCTAGCGTAGTACGGTTAGAACCCAGCATGGTAGCTATCCTGAGAATAGTGGGAGGAAGGGGATCGAGAGCCCACAGCTGGGCGTCCCTGAGAGGTTTGCAAAGTTCCCACTGGGCTCGCGCATTCTCCATAGGATCCCCCTGAACAATGCAAGTCAACTCCATACACTTCCAGTGTATTTCCTCAATCTTTGACTTTGGTACTGTCTTTGACCTTTCGATGTAAGCAGGAACCAGGCTGGCGACATCCGGCTGGAAACTGGTGGAATTTAGCCACTTGACACCCGGAGAAACCCCGCAAGCCTGGATGACTTCGTAGGCATTCAAATCGTCTTTGCAACGAATACAATTGCACTGGAAGTGATAGAGTCGAAGACTCTCTTGCCTTGCACGGCGAGGCATAGTGTGATCTGGCTGGCAAGTTAGAAGACGAGAAAACCCTCGCTAGCGAAAGGAATTACTATACCGATATATGAAATCAGAATCTCGTCGCCCGGCTCAATATCCCTCTCCGCCTTGAGAAAGGCCTTGCGCTTCTCGAAAGCGATGTAGGCGTTCGGAACGCAAGAGTGATTAACCATCGAAAGACTAGGGTGAAGGTAGATGCCCGCCTGTCCCGTGTCGGCGTCAAACCTATTGAACGCATTCGTTTGCATCTAAGGCCGCCGCACTAGTCAGTTCACATCACACGTCGATACACAACAGACTTCCACATCAAACTCACCTTGCACAAAACCTCCATAGCCTGCTTCAACGTCTCATCACTCTGCAACAAGCCCGCATAAACCACCGCCCCCGTAGCCTGTAATTCGAAATCACCCCACAAGCCCTCATCAGTCTTGAACCCCTCCACATTACTCTCCAACGTACCACCAGGCCCAAACGCCTTGACAGTCTCCTCATCCCCAGCCTTCAACAACAGCATCACCTGCGCCACCGCCCTCACGGGAGTTGGCAACCAGTCCTTGCCCGTCCGCTCCTTGATGCGCTTGAACATCTTGCACTCGGCCTTATGCACCAGCTTCCAGTGCGCCCGTTGGCACTCGGCGTTGCAGTACACGGCCGCCTTGCAGCCCGTGCACGCCTTGCACGTCCGGGGCCCCGCTTCCACATCGCCCTCGAACTCGATCGTCCCGCTGACATAGAGGCAGTAGTTGCAGGTCGTCCGCATGTTGGCGTCGTCTGGGAGAGCGAGCAAGGGGTTGTCGATGATGGCGATGGTTTCGCCGGCGCCGAAGCGCTCCGTGGAGAAGAGGCTGCGGCCCCGGTCGACGCCGGGGATGCCGCCGACGCGGGTTTTGGGGATGGGAGGTGGTAGTGAGGGCGCCATGGTGGTGGTGCTCCTCTGCGAGGTTGGGTTGGGGTTGTTGATGAGGTGAGTTTGTTTTGTGAGAGGTTACTGGGGTGACCGTTTTTATGTGTAACGCGAAAAGTTGAGGTGCCACTCAGTGATAGTGGCAACTGACGAGAGAGTTTGAAGAGAACGGAAGGGTGAAATGTCGCTTTCAGTACAGTTTCCCGTTATACTCAACCCAGTAAGCCGCTACGCCGTGTATTTCTCTCGGAACAAGATGGTCAGTTCGAGGATTGGCTCCTCAATGGACCTATCTATAGGTATTGTCGAGAAAAAGTGAGAAAATGATTGTCAGGAGAAAGTGAAGTCACTGTTTACTACCTCTAGGACCCTGGGGCATGTACCCCGCCTGCAGCGAACAGGGGAAAGCGACGAAGCGACCCCTGGAAGCCCGCAAAATTCTGCCCCACAGAGCTGCTCTCATAGCGGGGCATCCACCTCCACGCACTACTATCGTTGCTGCCGGCCCTCGTGGCCGCCCGATGGACCAACTGGAACTGAACCTCGTTCAAACATCACATTCAGTTTGTGAATTAGACACTCTTTCATCTAGCCCATTCCTCTCTCGATCACAAACGAATAAGAAAGCGTAAAGATGTCTGGCAAGCAAGAAGGAGGTAAGTATCTCCCCTTTCCCCGGTCCCGCTCCTTTGAACCTTGCAAGCTTCCATTCATTCAAGCTTCATGTTCGCTCCTCTAAAGCTCAATCAAGCTCGAGCTCAAGCTTCACCTTACCCCCCCCCCTGGTCACCTCCCGCACTCACCCCCTTTAGTCCACACCGTCATGCCCCCATTTCCCGTTTGATGCTTCAATATGTGGCAGTCACTAACAGACCTTCCCAGTCAACATCGAGAGCCTCAGCGCTCAACAACTTACCGCCGTCAAGCAGCAGCTAGATGAGGAGGTCGAGCACCTGACGGCCTCGTACACGCAGCTAGCTGCGGCGCAGGCCAAGTTCAAAGAGTGCTTGCGAATTGTGCAGACAGGAAGCAGTTCTTTTGATGGTATGTTTAGTTTACCTGTTTCCTTCATTTTTCTTTCATCTTGATGTGGTGGATGAGCTGGGGTGGATTGGCTATGAGTATGTATGAAGGGCCGGGAGTTTGGGGGATGGGGATGGATTATGTCAAGCTCCCACTTGACGGTCAACCTCTTCGTGAGCTTTTGTCTCATTCTCGAGACGTGACTCGTTGAGCGATCCCTTTTCCTCCAATCTTATTCATCCCACTTACAACCGTGACAAACGTTTACACCTCATTTTACTCTCATTTACTCATCTCATGGCGGTGATGTCGCCATCCTCTACCTCCCCACCTGCTATTCCACCACGCCCTTCCTACAATTCCATTCCCTTCATCCCGACCCAAGCCCAGACGAACGCCTACCCTTCAGCCATGGTCACCGCTGACAACAAGACCTATCCAACAGACAACAAAGACATTCTCGTGCCCCTCACCAACTCCCTCTACGTCAAGGGCAAGCTCTCCAACCCCGACCGCGTGATCGTCGATGTTGGTACTGGGTTCTACGTCGAAAAGGTACGTCTCTCCGCCACGAACGACACTACATTTTATTAACTCGAAGCGTTTAGGACACCAACAGTGCCACTGATTTCTACGATGCTAAGGTCAAGGAACTTGGCACCAACATTCAGAACTTGGAAGCCATTGTCCAGGGAAAGACTAACAACCTCCGCGTGGTGGAAGAAGGTACGGCATTCTCCTCTCTTTCTCGGGCTATCCGTGTATTTCAGCCATGGTATGGTTACTAACAAGAATTAATATTTAGTCTTGAGGCAGAAGGTGCTGGCACAAGGAGCTGGACCTGCATCGGCACAGGCATAGTGGAGGATCTGACTTGTTATTGTGTGATTGAGCGAAGCAAAAAAAAACGACAAAAATAAAACTTGGGCACAGCTACTTGGTGTATGTCCTCGATCTCCTTGAATACGCGTTGAGCCATTGACGATTATTATGATGACACACCCATGTATTCAAAGAACCGTTCCGCGACCTTAAGCTCAGCAGCCAAACATCACTACTTCAGCTCTTAATACCTCACCACGACAACTTTCCATCTACAACTGCTGATAGCCCGCGTCTGTCTATACAATTCTTTCCAGCACCGTTTGGACCTTCCCAACCCAGTGCAATAAGGCATCAAGCGGGTCAAGATCCCTAGTGGGGTCAGCGGATGACATGGATGACTTGAAGAACTGTTCTGGAAACGCTTCCCAGGACCGCGGTCCGGCTGAGACGTCAGCATTGGCCATGTGGTCGTTCCACTCCGGTCGATACATGCTGACGCTCACACCAGCGACGGGCTCTTGAGGCTGTCGGCTCTTGGTGCCCGAGATAGTGCTCCACTGCCGGTACAGGGAAAGCTCAACAATGTAGTCCTTGTTGAGGTAATAGGACCAGGCCGTCTTGCCAATGAGAGCCTCAATATGGTGTTTCTGCGCGAAGGACGCCGCAATGTTAGGCTCAATTCAACCGGTGTTGGCATTGTGACGAATCCTGATGCCCTTGCTCAGTGTATGTTGATCGAGTGGGAGCTTATTGCCGGTCTCATCGATGGGAGACTCGACTTTCAAGACCCAGTCGTGATTCCTGGGATGTGTTAGTGTGGCAAGGAGGTGAGAAAGATGCCGACTTACTTGTCAGGGCATGCCGTGGCAAGTTCGACACTACGGTGGCTCTTCTCTCGATGGAAGACGTTCAATGAGCCGAAAGTAAAACCACAGTTTCGATTTCCATCGACGCGCACTTCCAGGTTGACATTTTTCGTCGTCACAATCACAAAGTTTTCTATGTCTTGGGGGCCTCCGAAGTCTGGATCGAGGGAGAAGGCATGTTGAATCTTTTCGCGCATTGATTCACCACCCAGTCTGATCAGTGTTAGACATTAATCGCCTGGTAAGGTGCCCAGGAAAAAAAAGAACCGATGGGAAAGAGACTAAAAGCGAAGAAGACCAGAATATACACTTACCTCATCTCCATGTAGGAAGTCCCTCTGCTGCTCACCCTGCGAGCCAACTTCGAGAACTCATCGAGCGTATAGCTCGTAGTACCCCGCTTGCGTTCTTTGAAGAACAGTTTGCCGAAAGCGATCTGCATGCGCATCCTATTGGGAGAATACCGCAAGCCATCACCCACGCGGACCATCGCAGCAGCAAGATCGCTCTTGTAAGCTTGGACAGCCAAAGCATCGGCCACCTCAGTAGAGTCGGTGAGTGTCGCGGCTGGTCGAAACCATGTGGTTCCAGGGCTGTCCTGGAGAAGTATCCGTATGGCACGCTTGTCGCCGCTAAGCGGAGCGACAAGTACTGAATCTCGCCAGACTGTCGCATGCCCTTCACGGAGCATCAAGCTCCTCAAGATGCTGCGTATCGCCGCCTGGGCGTTCTTGGGAGAAGCAGCGGAGATCTGGATGGGATCCTCCTGTGCTTTGAGGCAGATCCTGACACCGTGCTGTTGTTCGATCTGTTCCAAGATTGTCTTGAGCTCTCGGTCCTGGTCGTCTACAATGCGAAAGCCACGAGTTGGGACCACCAAGTCCACCTGTAGAAGGGGATATTAGTATACGTGAAATGAGGGTGAGAGCACTCTTCCTCAATAGACATGGACGTAGAACTGCGCTACTTGAGAGAAAGGGGAAAGCTGAAAGGTACTCACCTGAATGTTCAATACCTCAGACACCTGGCCGCTGCGCTGCGACGAGGATGAGGCGCCCGAACGAGAATTGGGCAGTCGAGCTCCAGTGGCGTATGACATGGTGACTTGACAAACGCGGAGTGTGCGAGTTGAGAGCGGAACGTTATGAAGAAGGGAAAAGATGAAAGAAAAGTAGAAGGAGGAAGATGTAGAGGTAAGGACGACGGCGACGACGACGGCGATGTCGATGTCGAAGACCAGGTGGTAGTGGTAGTGGTGGTGGTGGTGGTGGAGACACTGAAGATTCGTCGATGAGGATGAACAGAAGAAGAAGATGAAGAAAAAAGATGGAGAGGAGGAGGAGGGTGAGATGGCCATTTAAGAACGCAGGTCGCGAATTTGATCTCGTGTCCGACCCAAGCAAACAATACTCGACACGAACGCTCAAGCTCAAACCGAGTAGGCCGCTGGAGGCAATTGCAACTTGCTGGTTGGTTGCTTTGGGCTTCGAGGTGAGTGCCTTGGCAATTAGGGAAGGAGCCAAATGACGTTGCTCACCCGAAGAGGTGGCGGGCACGAGAAGACCTGACTATGGGAACCTGGGTTGCTCTTGCCCATGGAAATACTCACAACCGGATAAGTTGAACACTTCGGTTGTCTTCCTGCGACTCGTTTATTGAGGTAGTGATATTCCTGGTTGGATGGGCAAGGTGCATCAAAGCCAAGTCACTGTTCGGAAATGCCTGAGTGCTTTGTCCTTGCCCTGATGAGTTTCGATCTCGGAGAAACTCGGACAGCAAATGGTAAAATACTTCGATCGCAACATCAAACTTAACAAGTCTAGACCAACGCAGCTTATCTGAGATGTAAATGAGCTGATGACTGGGAGGAAAGGAGCAAGACCATTCACCAGGCCAGAGATCAAGCCGAGCTGAACACGTTATTGTCGTTGGAAAGGGGAAGAGCCATCAAACAAGGACAGCAGTGGCATCAATGTGTCACTTGGGGTGGGTGTTTGTACGGAAAGTACGTACCTGTAGATGGTAGCCTCGCTCTGTGAATAGGTATGGAAACCACGATTCAGCCCTCTTCAAGAGCCAGATCTGACAGGAACGTGAAGATCTGGAGCAAGTGGAAACTTTGGTTGGAACTGTTGTGATACAAACTTGAGCATTGAGTCAGTTGAACGCCTTGTAACTAAACTGGAGGTCCTGGAATGAATGCATATTCGGAAACCAAATTTGGCTCAAAGAGCTACCCATTTATTCATAGAAAATATTTCTTTGCTGACAAGATCGACTACTGCTACAGGTAAGTTGAGATGGAAATGCTCCATATGAAAGCAGAGTGTCCGCCTTTTTATCCCGAGCGGAAGACAAACCAAACAACTTGTGAGCTGTGAAACAAGGGTCATGAAATCAGTCTTGTCTTGAGAACCGTAACAGTCCAGTGTCCTCCGCCCGGTGTTGTCTCTTTGCACTGCAGTAAGAATATTGAGACAGAAGTGGATCATTGCTTTGGATGTCTCTGCTAAAACAAGCTCAAATGAGGACTTCAAGCCTTTTGTCTTGACCATCTAGACCATAAAATGTCGAGATACACCTACTAAAGAAAAGAAACTTGACAAAATACTTTCATGTCTAAACTTGGACAATCTATATGATAAGAGTGTTTCGAGAAGAATCTGAAGGGGACTTCAGTCTCAAGCACACACTAGTGCCACAAGCAAGCCACGAATCTAGCAGATTCCGCCGCTTAACTACGTTTACTGTTCCTTCGATGATACGTAAATTAGAATATGATTATAACCAACCGCAGTATGGGGGTCTCTGAAGATCAGTGATGACCTTTGAACGTTTCTTCCACAACAGTCCGCCTGTCTGACCTAGCTCTCACATGAAATTTATTCTTGGTGACGTTCCGGATGAAGGTCAGATGGGTTGAAAGTGATAGCGGAAACTAACGAGCATCGCTGCAGATCGATATAGGACGAGAGAATAGGACAGTCGAAAAAAAAAGTAGACACAGAGCTGAGGATCCAAGAGAAATATCTCCAAGGTAATGGAATGCAAGGACAAACCATATTTGGATGGAAGCGAGACCTCAATCTATTCCTCAACGGCTCAAGATTCAAGAATCTCTTGCATGGGTTGCCATCAGACGGAAAACTGAGAACTAATCCCTTGCCTTGGCTTGGGAAAATACTTGTCGCAGCTGAGATGAAAACAGGCAGAAACCTAGAATCACTCAGTTTTGTTACTTCCGACTGTATACCAACACTCTGTTCCTAAACATCGCTCTATCGGGATTCTCGAGCAGTTATCGATGTTATTCTCCGTCACAACGATGGCTGCCCATGTTCCGTTCTCTTGATGTTGTTTGCATCTTGTCGTGAAATCGCAAACCTGGAGTCGTGAAGAAGTATAGCGAGTGATAGCTGATATATCAAGATCAAAAAGAAGCTCCATACGCGAAGGACCAAACTGAGTTTAAAAGAAGGTTCAAGAAGATATGGCCAAACTGTCTCTTGGGTAGATGAATGTAGACGTACATCGGCGTCGTCGTTGTTGACGGTGATAGAAGGACCTGATCTGATTGGTAGCCCTAAAAGGCAGCCGCTTTCAGGGGCTCCTTCTTGGCTCCTATAGAATACGAGCACGAGCAGGGGTATTAATTGAATAGAGGGTATAGACTGTATATTATATAGATCTCTATATTGGGTTTATTCCTTATATAGAAAATCTAGTATCAAAAGGTTACTAGGGATGCTAGTTTACGTAAGGTATTGGGCTGGTACCCCGGTTACCTCCAATATCCGATATACCCCCCTAGTTAAATTGGAATTTAAGGAGGCTATCGTTTTTAAAGCTATTTACAAATTCTATACCCTTCCCATCCCCTTTCTAATAATTACCTTTAAAAGTGTTACCTACTATTATTTCTCTATTAATAGGGAAGGTTAACGGTACCCTTTTTAATAATAAAACTACCCGGTCCTATAGTTTAATAATTAGAACGTTAGGGTATTATTCTTAATTATCTATTTACTATCTTTTAAATATATTTATTAATATAATTAGCGGATTATCCTTAAATAATATACTTAAAAGTCGTAGGTTTAAATCCTACTAGGACTAAATTTTTTGACTTTTTCCTCCTTATATAATTGAATTACTATATTAGTACCTCTTAATTTTTAGAAGTTATCTTAATTATATAGTATAGGAAGGTAATTTATATTTATAATAATCCTAACTTATATTTTTATCCTTTAAACGCTCTTTCTAATTAATCCTCTTTATTAATTATAATTAAATAATTTACTTCTATTCTTATTAACTTCCTTCTCTCTCCTCGTTTTTCCCTAATATTTATTATATTAAACTACTTTATAAACTCTTAATACTTATATATATTAAGCGCTTTAATAAATCTATTAACGATTATTTTACTAGTAGGGATATAATATATATTAATAATATTGTACTATTAAATCTCTTTAAATTAATAATTGTAAATATTAATATATTTAAATTTAGTTTAGAATTTAGAATTCTCTTTAGTAATAAAATATATTATTTATTTATTATTATAATTGAAGGGGATAATTTCAATTCCTAATTGAAGGGTAAAAGTATTAAAGAATTTCTTTATTTATATACTTTCCTTTACTCTTTAAGCGAATAATAATAATTCTACTTCGGTTATTAAAATAATAATAGTATTTTATTTATTAGTATACTAATTAATTATATTATTAAATAATTATATTATAAACTCTTATAAACTTCTTCGGTTATTAATATTATTAATAAATAATATATTAATATAAATTTCAAATTTATTACCTCTTCTTAATTAGAGGGTATAATAATTAGTATTATAAAAGTACGCCTTTATTCGCTCAACCGTCGAATAATAAATTAGTCCGGAATTAATTAGAAAATGAATTAATTAGGATAGTATAAAAGTAATATTAGATCTAATAATAATAGAGAAATATAAAACCGTACTAATTATTTATTAATATAATTTAATTATATATTAGGTAGAGGATTGAGGCTAGGAGGTAAATTCTTTAATTATTATAGGGGTATTAGGGGGTTTCTTCCTCTATTTAACTCCTTTAATTATTTTAAAAATATATTTTCGCTAAGATAATTAAAGTAAACGCTGCGGACAATTTCGAATAATTTTAATCCTTAAAAATTATTAAATATTTTAACCGTTAATTAATTAATAGTATTATTTAAGAATAATACTTATTCACTCTACTAATTATAAATATTCTAATTTATAAATAAGGATAATATTATTAATATAAAAGAAAATAATTATACTCTCTTTAATTAATATATATAGTTCTATAGGGATAGAGGTAAAGTTAGCTTTTATAAAAGTTTTAGTAAATTCTTTTTACTAAAGTAATAGAGAGTACTATAATTTATATAGTATATATAGTAACTTTAATACTTTACCCTTATATTCCTAATTATATAGTAGTTTTATATAAATAATTTCGTTTAGTATTATATTAATAAAGGTATTAACTGTATTATACTATTTAAATTTAAAATTAAAATAGGTAGTAATAATTATTATAATCCTAAATAATTGGATTACGAGGGTAATAACGTACATTTCTCGTATATTATTATATAATTATTAACCTCCTTGAATTACTAAACGAATTTTATACTTAAGGTAATACCCTTCTATATTAAATTTATATATATATACCTATATTAAATTAAATAATTTAATAATTTTATTAATATACTATTCGTCCTTATTAATTTACGCTTATAATTTCTTCTCCTTATAATCTTTTATATATTTTCGCTCTACCTTATAGAAGAAATTACTAAATTCTATAAACCTAAGGGGGAGGAGGGAATTTTCATTAGTAGAGATTAATTAAGGTATTAAAATCGTTATAACGATCTATAATATTTCTAATTAATTTCGAATCGTTAGAAAACTTCTTTCCTTCCTCCTTCTTATTAATAATTATATATTTTAACTAATTAAGGGTTTCTTTATTAATAGGCCGTCTATTATATAACCTAATATTTATTTTATTTAAAGTAATTAAGAAGGACCCAACCTAATAGAAATATTTATTATACATTAATTAATTTTATTAGGGGTATAATATATTAAAATTATTAATAAGGAATAATACTAGACTTTTTAGGGGAGTAGAATACTTTATCTCCTCTTTATTTATTATTATTATTTATTAATTGTTTTATAATTATAATTCTAATATTAGAATTCTAATACCTTCTTAATATTATCCCTCCTCTTATATATATATAAATTCGGTTAGTTCGGAAATTGTAATACTATTGGTAGTAGGTAGGGATTTAACGACCGGATTAGCCTCCTTATTCTTTACTTTAGTACCTCTAATTAATAACGGGTCGGATATATTAAATTTTAATTAATAAATATTATTTAATTATACAATTAATTTTTTAAAGGAGATATTAAAAGTTTATAGAATTCTTTAATTATACTTATAAAAACTTTATCCTTATTAAAAACTACGTTTCTTATTATAATAATCTAATTTATATATAGATTCTAAATACAATAAATATTACTAAATTAATAATTAACTGAATATTTAACCTAAATATATCGTTTAAACTTTTAAATCTACTTCTAACTATATAGAATATCGATTATAAGTTCGAATATTTTATAATTATAAACTTTAAGGTAGGATAATTATAATATTAGTCTTTATTAACCGCTATTATAATTAATTATATACGTAATAAAGTACTCTTTTAAGGACTTCCAATTGAATTCCTATTATAGAATTAAATTTAATGAATATACTACTATTATTATTATTTTTCTCTAGAACTCTTATAGTAAATTTACTAATTCTCTTATTACCGCTAACTTTTCTCTAATTATACCCTCCGAATATTTAGTACTACTATTCTATATTTAAATATATAATACCGAAGGCTCGAGAACTATACTATATTTAATTAAGAAGGTAGTAATATAAAATTTACTTATAATTATCTTATTATTATATTTAACTACCCTTAGTCGGATTTAGTAATAAAATTCAAAATTATTAAATAACGATATTAGTATAATAATAATCGAATTTATTATTTAATTTAATAAATAATATAATTATATTTTCTTAAATTAGCAATTTACAACGATTATTAAATTTAATACTATACTTCTACCGGGTATTTTAATTAGGAGATAATTAAAAGAATTAATAGCGAGGCGGAAATTAGGACCTTTTAGCGTATTACGGACCTCTCTATATATTTAGCACTTTATTTTAATTACCGTATAGGAATTGTAGTAAATAAGATCGGGGCTCTTTAAATATACTTTATATTCTTTATTTATTAATTAAACTAAGGTTTCTAATTCCGGGTAATTAAAGCGAAGGTACTAACGTAAAGTATCGCCCTCTTAAAGCTTCCTAGCGGTTTTACTAGTAAACTGGTGAAATTGTACGTAAAAAGAGGATTGATTAATATATATTTCGAAGGGTATATATTCTAATATAAATTAGTTAAATTCTAAAGAGAGACGGTATAAATAGTTATTATCTAAACGGAAGCGAAGGTACTCTAAATTAAAAGATTAATCCTAGTATAGTCCCTTTTCTAATAACCTTCTTAAAAATATTAAATTATATACTATCCCGGGTATAAGTACAACGTTATTAAATCTAAAATTAATAGGGCAACCCTCGTCGTCGCTTAATACTAAGTAAACCGAATTATATCCCTCGATTATAATAAATATATCTCCCGCCTAAATATAGTCTCCCTCTCTCGCAGGTTTGAAACCTTTAAACCAACCGGCCTTATTAAAGATATAGATTGTTATTATTACGGGGCTGCCGCCCTAAAGATCTATATCGGGCTCTATAGCCCGACTGCCGCTGTAGTTTACTCTATAGTTTATAATAGCGTTGCTCCGCTATAGCGCTAGTTATATAGCTATAGCCCCCTTAAAAGGCTACCGCCGCAAGTTCTACTTATAAACCTTTCTCCCTTTCCTCTTTATAGAACCTTATTAATTATTTAGGCGTAGTATCTATACAATATTCTACTATCCCCCTTATATTAAGTTCTATCTCCTTTTATTTAGATAGAGCCTACAGCCTCGAATATAGCAATATTAAATATTAATAGCTAGAATAGTAGAGTTTAGTCTACCTATAAATACTAACGAAGAAATAGTATTTACCTCCTCTTTCTAGGATGCCCCTTCGGACTCTATAAATACTACCAGTATTACCCTTAAGCCCGACCCTAAGAAGAGTATTACCGGCCTTATTACAACTATTATTAATACCTTTAATATTAATAATTTAAATTTTATAAGGGTTCTCCGCTCTATAGCTACGAACCCCACCTCGAACCGCTCCCTTGTACTAAAACCGAACCTTCACTTCTCCCTAATTATAGCTAATACTATTAATAATACCGATAATAGTAATAATAATAGATATATATATAATCGGAAGCCCTTAACTCTCCCTATTTAAAATAGCTAATAATTAACCTTCTTATTATACTATACGCTACTAATTAAAATATATAATACTAATAATAAAGCGGGTTTCTGTATAAATAAAAACGCCGTCTAAATAGAGATTTTAGGTACTCTACCCAATACTAAGAGAAAGAAATTAGAAGGGTTTTAAACTACATATATAATTAATAATAATATAGACCCCAAACTCCTACTAGCGTAAGTTAACCGTCTCTTTAGTATATACTACCTCCGTAATACAGTTTTTGCCCGGCTATACGCTATAAAGCAATATAATAATTAAACCTTCTTATCCTTCTATATAAATTAAAAAAACGAACTCTTTAAAATTAGAAGCGTAACCTAGAATAATAAATCTAAACTTAGCATCTTAAATAACGCCTTTAATATTAAATTTATAGACACAACCTTTATAATTATACTCCTAAATAATTATAATAAATATATTAAAGTATTTTAAATTAACACTATATATTATAAGCGTATAAAAGTATTTAAACTATTAAAGTAATAGAATAATAGACGCTAGGGTAGAGGGAAGAATTAAAACTCTAGTTACGCCCCTAACTAATTCTTCTCTAAACTTTTAAGGACTTAATTTATAGCCCTACAAAATAATTATACCCTTACGAACAATCCTAATTTATCCTCTACTGAACTAAGTATAAAGGACGCTAATAGTAATATAAATATATTTATAAGTAGAATAGCCGCCGGCCCTACTTGTAATTATAGCAGCGGTCGAGGAGGTAAAAGTAATAGCCCTATCCGCTATATTAAATAGGTCTCTAATAAAGAATACTAAAAGTATAGGGAGAATAATCTCTATATAAAATACGGTATTTCCGACTATTATATAATATATTACTTATATTTACCGATTATAAACCCTAAAAATAAAATTAGTATTAATTCGACTAAGACCGCCGCGGCCCCTTCTATATTAAAAGAAGAAGAATAATACGAATCTATAGCAAAGGATTAGGAAAAAGAGTAATTCTAATGTGTAATCGGGCGTTAGAGTCCTTAGAAGTATTAAGTAATAAGGTAGAAAACTTTAAATTAGAAAATAAATTAGAAATTAAATTTATTTTAATTCTATTTATTATTAATAATTATAACCTATTCTATATCTTTATAAATGAAAGTTGTTAATATTATATTATAATTAGTAAAAAGGTCGTTTAAAACCTCGGGATTCCTATAATTCCCATCCCTACTCGCTAAGTAAAGGATATATTTATAATTATAAAAGGCGCCGCTATTAAGAACCTCGCTTAATTTATTATAAAAGTTAACGGCTATATTAAACTAATAGTAGTATATATTATCCCTAAACTCGAATACCCCCTAATCCTAAACAAACTATAGCTTACTACCTATAGAGCCTACTTAATCCCTTATAAAAAGCGCCTTTATATAAGAATAGTAAATAATTAAATTCCCTACATTAGAGGCAAAGAGAAAGAGGAGACGCCGTTTATTAAAGAAGTAAAATCTATTATATATATAATAATTATTATATTTATAGGGATTATTAACCGTATATATAAAGAATATAGTAAAGCTACGGCCGAGGACTACATCTTCGCAATTAACTTTAAAAATATTAAAAAACCCTTACCCCGAAGAAAGTTTATATAAAAGCCCAATTCTAAAAGAAGATCCCCAAATAGTTCTACTACCTCCTCCCTCTATAAATAAAAGAAGAAGCCGATAAATTTAACCCTTATATATAACGGGGACAGTACGGTTAATACGGGTACTGGTCGTATAGCTTAATTAAGGTTCTATAAAGGAGGAAAAGTCTATTTGAAATACAGATTTACTAGCGCTAAGAGGTTTTTATTAGGGTTGCGCGCTCTATACTATTATAATTAACGATAGCTCTAATTCTAGAGATTAGAATTTATAACCCGGGCGTTAACCTTATAATATTACCCCCCTCCTTCCCCCTCTCTACCCTTCTTCTACCTACCTTTATAGTCGGTCTCTAATATATTTATAACTTCTATTTTAATTATTTATTTATCTCCTATACTACCGACCGACGTATTTATACCTTCTATCTTATATAGTAATTACTATACTAAATAATAATTAATAGTAGGTAATAATAGATAGTAAATAATAGTTTTAATATTTATACTCTTTAAATTTATATATATAATCCCCCTTCCCTTCGCTTTTCAAATTTCTCCCTCTTCTCTTCTTTTCTCTAACGGCGGTTTAATCCTCTAAAATAAATAATATTATCCCCCTCTTTATTTAATACTAATTTATCTCTCCTAACCCTCTTAATATTCTTAAATATTTTACTATATATTATTCCCTCCTATTAGTTCGGTTTTACTTCTAAATTCTAATCTTTAAACTCCTTATTCTATTAGGAGTAATCTACTAACTTCCGCCTTTATCTACCCTAATACTTCGTCCGCCGGCCCCCCTTCCGCTCATTTTAATATTTTGCCCCCCGGCTTTCTCTCCTATAATTCTTCTTTACTAATACCAGCCCCTTTAATACCCCCTCCCTAAACCTTAGTACGTCCCCCTCCTTTAGCCGCTACCCCTAGCCTTTATTATATAGCTACTATTACTATTGTAACCCCTTTAAATTCGCGCCCTATAAAGAAATACTAGGGCGAGGTTAAGTTTTTTTTTTTTTTTTTTTTTTTATATCCCATTCTCTTAAAATCTCTTCTCCGACGTCGAATTATTATTAACCTTCTTACTATAATCTAATTACAAGGAATCTACTATCCCTTATATTATATATTTAAATATAAAATAGATTTATTTTATAATATCTAATTGTATTATATATATTAATTATTATAATAATAGTAAGTAGTACGATTAGGTATTACTTATAATTATATATACGATTATTATTTAAGAGGCGGCGTCCGGCGCTACGGTTAAAATAGCGGTAAGAGAGAACTTAAATTAGTATATAAATATTTAAAGAAATATTACTAAATTATATAAGAAGGGATTTATCGACCGGTATATTACTTTTACCTTTTTTTTTTATTTCCCCTCCTATTTAAAAAATTTTAGTACTAACCTCTCCTTTTTTTTTCTTTTTAACTACGAATATTTATACTATACCAAAGTAATTTCCCCCCCTCCCTTCCTCCCTTCTATTAATAGCGCCCCCTCCCTATAAATTATATATAATTTAGGATAAGGTGGCGGTATTAGAGGTAAAGTTGGATATTATAGAATCGGAAAATAATTATAAGAGAAAGACTTAAAAAAAGTCGAAAAATTCAAAATTAATATCGCTCCTTTCCTTCCCTTTTATAACCGATACTATCATTTTTTATATTTAATAATAAAATATTTAATTAGACCATCGTTAGTAATTGCTAGGCTATATTTAGTTTCGAAGCAGTTTAATATTATATTATTAACTATTATTTATAAAGGGTTTTTAAATTTATTCTACCTATCCTACCTATTTTATCAATACTTTTCTATACTTTTTCTTCGTTTAGTAATATAAAATTTTATTTATAAAATATTCTTTTTCGCTATTAATTATAATAATTAGGGATTAGGGGTTAGTAACGATTTACCCTAGTAGGGGATTATTCCGAATATATTATAGGAAATTTATATAGAACTTATTAAAGACCTTAGTAGTAAAATTAGTAAATTCTATAATATATAGGCTAAGAATTTTTAAAACTATATATTTAGCGTATATTTAATTTAACTTCGTTTTAGGACGTTCGGTTCTAAAGTTTTTAAAATTCAATTATACTTTATCCCCCTCTTTAAAGACTTTGGTTAATTACTTCTTATAGTTTATAAAGTACTTTTACTCCTATATTAAAATAATTATTATTACTTAGTAAAGATCTATAATTTATTATAGCCGTATAATAAAACCTTCCGCTTTCTTTTACGGATTTATAAGTTCGGTTCCCGTAAGTTAAATAATAATTACTATAGGAGATTATAAATAATAGTTATAGATAATAAAGAACGGAGATATTCCAATTATAATTTTTATTCGGCTATTAATTATTAATTATATAGCGGGGTATTAATAATCCTAATTATTCTACGTATAATTTATAAAGACTTTTAAAAATATTTACACTTTTTAATTTATATATTCTAGCCCGTCGTCGGTTTGGGGGTAAAATATTATATTTAATTACTATTCTACTCTAAGGAAGTTATAAAGGTATTTTTAGAAGTTATTAGTCTAATTAGGACCTCTATTATTAATAATAAAAAAACGACGCCGAAACCGGAAATGCTAATTTCTAGTCGAGGAGTGCTCCAAAACGAAAATTGACAACAGTAATCGATTCAAGAGGGTCGTTTACGTCCTTTATAATATCCTACAACGAATATAGCGATAGCGTTGTATTATTATTGCTAATAGTTATTAATAGTGGTACTTATAGATTTAAAAATAGTATTTATAACCCGCTCGTAGAAATTTTAATATATAACGACCCCGAAGCCGTACTTACTATAAAGACTTTAAATAAAATAGAAGAAGACAATAAAATATTAAAGAAGTTTATTATTAAAGTAAATAAATTTATAAATTATAATATTATTTCGACCGAAGATTAATATTAGGTTCGAAAATTATTTTTCGAGTTTACGAAGGTATATGTTAGAAAAAGTGGGTTTATACGATCCGAAGTTAATAAAGTTAGAACTAATTAGTTTATTACTAAGAAGGATTTTAATAATTTAAAGAAGGATATTTTAAAAGAAATTAAAAAAGGTATTTAAGAGGCGCCGAAGCATTAGGCTAATATTATAGTAAAAGTTATTCCGAATAAGATTAGTATTACCCTTTAATAATTATTTATTATTATTATTATTAAAAAGTTTATTTTTTTAAATTTTAAATAATAGTTTATAATTAAGGGAGTGACGATTATTGCCGAGTTTGTAAATTATTCGAATAAAGATACGAAGATGGCCTTAGTAATAAATTTGGGAAAGAAGAAACCCGGCTTAATAATTTGTACGGCTATTAGAATATTAACGATAGGAGATTACGTAATTGTATTCAATAAGTTTACATACGATTAATATTAGTAAAATTAAATATAAGTTAAAAAAGTCTTCGGTTCGGATATTTTTATTACTATAAATATTATAGGCGTTTTAGTCCGGGGTATATTTTAAAATAGCATTAATAATTATATTATATTAGAGATTATATTAAATATAGCGAAGGAAAGAAATAAGGAGGTAGCTATTATTAAAGTTCGGTTATAGAAGAGAAGGGATGGAGAAAGTAAAGGCCTATTTTTAATAGAAGTCGCTACTTTATTAGTAGTATACTTCCTTTAGGATAATTTCTTCCTTTAGGACGGCGGTATATATTTATACGAACCGTTTTAAATTTGAATAATATTTAATAATACTATAAATATCAAGGAATTAAATATATAGCGAAATTCTATTATTAGGAAGATATTTATACCTATTATAGCGAAGTTAAATACGAAGGAAATTATTTTAATAAAATAAATTATACTTTTAATAAGAATAGGTTATTCGTTTATTATAAATTATATAAGAAGAAGGGTTACTTTATATATAATTATAAAAAATACCCTATTTTTTGGAAGGTTATTATAAAAGCGTCCGTTGCGTACGTTAAAAAACTATAGGTATTCGCCTCTTATAAGAATCCGGTTAGAAAAGTATTAGAATTAATAATAAAAATTACAGATAAGGGCGTTTTGCCGGACGCCCCTCCTAACTCCCGTATTATTACTATTTTGGAAAAATAAATTGGAAGAGGTATAAAAAGAGGATAGTTAAAAAAAGTTATTAGCCTAACCTCCTAATTAAAATTTTTAACCCCGTAGGGTCTAATAGATATATATTATTTATATTCGTAGAATATAGGGGGGAATTAATTATATAGTAGTAACAGCGCCTATATAGTTATAACCCCCCTTAGGGAAGTAATACCCTTATTTTCTATTATAGGATTAGAAAGAACCCTATTTTAGGGTAATTAATAGTTTAATTAAAAATACTCTATTAAAATATAGGGAAATTATATAAGAAAGGGAAGTTTCTATTCGAATAAGAGGAGACTTATAATATTGTAGCGATTTAGGAGTTAAGTAGTAATTTAAATAGGGATATTTACTATTTTAGGGGCGGGAAGTATTTTAGGGTCGATTATTTAGAGAAAGGGAAAGCGGTAATATATATAAATAAGAAGTAGAATTTAAAGGATTTTAATTTTTAAATTAGTAAGGATTAGATTATAATAATATTTAAAAATTTAAAGGATTTAACGACCGTTTATTCTATTCATTCCTTTATTTTAATATAAAGAACGTTAAAATATTAATAAGGGTTACCGCTCTTCAAATTCCTCAAAATTGGGCCCTTAGTAGGAAATTAAATTATAATTAGAAATTTTAACCTTTATTATCCCGATTAGAATTTAAAAAATAGGATTAATTTAGGGGTTATCCGCTTCCTTATATAGGTATAACGCTAGAGATTTAATTTATTTACCCCCTATAGAGAATTAATAAGGTTCGGGAATATAATATAAAGTAAAAGAAATAGAACGATTAATTATATATAATTTTTACCTAGGATTAAAATTGAATATTAGGGAGTATAGCGGTATAAGTAAATTAATTCGGACTATTACCCTTAGAAAGTTTAAATTTAAATAGGAAGAAGGAGTAGGAAAGTAGAAGAGGAAGGAGAATATAATCAGAGTCTTATAAATATAATAAAGGTAAAGAAGGCGGCGGAAAAACGAATTTCGGTCCCGGAGAGGATTAATATAGTAGAAAATTTCGAGTTAGCCTTTTGTAAATTTAATAGAGAATTTATAAGTATTGCGGAAGAATTCGTTTTATATTAAAAGAAAGGTCGAAGGAAGAAAGCGAATTAGTAGATATTAGGATATAAAACGATTATAAAGAAAGTACGGCGGATATATTAGATATAATTTAGATATTAGACGGTATTAAATTAGAAGGATTTTTTTAAAGTAATAATAAAAAAGAAAAGGATAATTTCGAAAGTATAGCGAACTATATAGTACGAGGGTATTATAGAGATTTTAAAGAATTTAAATCGATTTTGGCTATTAGAGAGATAGGTTTAGATTAAAAGTTATTAATTAATAGATCCGTTTAAATTACTAACCTTTTAAACTTACGAAGGGGTAGTAGAAATTGGAAATTATAATAGTAAGGCCGAAATTTTTACCGATTATTTTTTCCTAAAGGTAAATATTTTAATAAATTATTTATTAAATTGGATTAAACTATTAAATAGCGTTAACCTAATAGTTATTAGCGAACTAATTACTAAGGAGGATATTTAAAACGTACTTTCTTAAATAGCATTTAATAAAGCCCCAGGCGTTAATTAATATTTAAATAGATTTTTAAAGTTATATAAATAATTATTTCGGTAGGTTATAATATATTTAGTATCCGCTAGTTTCCGGTTCAGGTATTTTTTATAATAGTTTAAGGATATAAAAATAATTATTTTTAAAAAGGTTAGGAAGAGTATTGTTTAATAAAAGCTAACGGGCGTATAGAAGTTTATATTATTACGGGGTAAGGGCACCATTAGGGGTAAGCTACAATATTCGTTATTGTACGAAGGAAGCAAGAGGAGAGTGTGCGCCAGCCTAGGCTTATAAGTAGGGTTGTATAGCCCAGTAGAGTGGGTTATACAGAGCCTTAATACCCGGGCCGGTACCAGTACTATAGTAAGGTATAGAGTACGTAATCTGCTGTGCTATAGCCTAGTATAGGGTATATAATCTAGCCCTATAATACTACCTCCTTCTAAAACGCTCCCTGCTATAGAAATATTATCTAAATATATTATTTTGCCTAAAGTGGGGCTTCCTGAATCCTCCGAGGATACGTTTAATTAAATTGCAATAAAAAATCTTAGTGCCCGTACTAAGACGGGAGGTTGCTTAGCGCTCCAACTCCCGCTTAGGGGTAGAATACTAATTAAAATATTATTAAATCCGACCCTCCCATTGTAAGAGCTATTATTACCCTCAATAATCTATTTGTACGTCGGGAAACTAGCCTAATTAGCGTATATAGAGAATTTTAACAACTCTTACTATTACTAGCCCTACTAGGGGTACTATAGGGACGTCCGTAGTATAGTAGTATAGAGGACGTTCCTTTTACTATTAGTATAAATATATAGAGAGCTTTCGTGTTTAACTCCTTACTAGTAATTTATTTTTTGTATAAACGCTCAAATATATATTATTAACGTTTTTTAAATATTTTTTATCTTCCAATTTTGTCCGTTGTAGGTATAGGCCGTCCGGGGGAATAGGAGATGTAAGACTGTTGTAAGATGTATTATTTCTCGGTACTATTAATAGTTACCCTATAAAAAGGTATATTATAAGATATTCGATTAGGATACACGGAATAAATCGTATTAAACTCCTTTCTTTTTACTGAATTTAGCCTTTTTATTAGGCGACCTAAATACTTTATTAAAGTGGTTAATATAAGTTTGAATTGGTATTAATATTAAGTATTAATACTAGTAATATTATAGAAGTTAATAAGTCTAAAGGTAATAAAAACTTCTTCTTTAGTTTACCCTTGGTTTATCTTTTCTTTATTTAAATTAGTAGTAGCAGTATATTAGGGTAGGAATTATAATATTTCTAAATAGTATTATTATATCCCTCTAAGTCCCTAGCGGGTTGCTATACTAGTTTATCAATATCCTTCTATTTGATTTAATATATTTAACGCCCGTTATTTATTTTGTTATATCCTATAATATTTTTGAATTCCTATTCTTACTATTTATTATCGTTATTATTATTAGTTTTAATTATAGACCTTCCCTAGTTGATTAGAATGTTTTGTTCGATATTTCGTTATTTGGGGAGCCTTGCTATTTCCTAAAGTTTAATTATTAGTATGTAGAATACAGGATTAATTTTTATATTTTTAAGGAATTAGAGTTTAATTTAGTATAAGTTATATTCTAATATTATAAATAGGCCTTCGAATTTAGGAATAAATTTTGCTTACAGCCTTCCAGTAATTAGGTTTTTAATATTAAATAATATTTTATCGCCGGGTTTATACTTTAGGGTATCCGTATAGTATTTATTTATTTAGGTTTCATATTAGTTTTGGGCTTATTTAAATAGGGTAATAATACCTTCTAGTACGGTTTGAAAGCGGTTAGCTACTTCCGAAATTTTAAAAAATTCCTTCTTCTAGACTTCTATTAAATTTGGAGGGTGTAGTTTAGATAGCTCTCTACCTATTCGCGGATGAAAACTATAGTTAGTATAGAAAGGATTAACGCTAATTATTTTTAAAACAGTATTATTATAAGTAAATTTAATTAAGGGTAACTAATCTACTTAATTATTTTAAACTTAATTAACGTAGAACTTTAGGTACTACTCTATTTCTACGTTAATTCGCTTAGTTTACCTATTAGTCTATAAGTAGAAAGTTGATAATAGTTTTATTACTACCCTTAAACGTTCGTATAGGGTTCTCTAAAACATTGAGATAAATTGCGAGCTTTTATTTAATACGACGTTGTTCGGTAATTTATATATGCTATATATCTTCTTAATAAACTATTTGACTAATTTGTCCGTTTTTAGTATTTCTATAGGGATATAATACCTTATTTTAATTAGGCGGTCGACTACAATTGTAATATAGCAGTAAGTTCGGCCCCTTTTAGTATATAGTATTATAGGTATTACGTAATTAATTGAGATTTGTAATTAGGATTTGAATAGTATTAAAAAAAGCTTTATATAGTTAGTTAACGAATATTTTATTAATTTAATCTTTATATATACTAAGTAGGCTTTATAAAACTCCTTTACAGATTAATATATTCCAGGCTAGTAGTAAGATTTATTAAATATTTTATACGTTCTTTTACGGCCCAGGTATCTTCCTAGCCTCGTTATATATATTTTGTAAATTAATTATAGTTGGGTATTTTTATCGCTTAGGTCGATAAGTATTCGTTCTTCGGTATCTTTCCGTTAGTAAATTCAACCTTATTTTATTAAATATTCTACAAATATAATTTTAAAATGCTTTTTGACTTCCGGGGTCTAGCCCCATTGGCCTTCTTTTTATAGATAAGAGACTATTTCCTATATTAGGTTGGATTTAGTATAATTATTATTAATTAAATTATTTATTAACTTCGTTACTTCTATTTTGTAGAGGTTAATATCCTATAAATTTAATTGGCCGGTTTAACTTTTGTAGATTTTTTCTATAGCTATTAAGTGTAAGTATATAGTATTTAATATATTTTCGTTTTTAAAGAAGGTTAGATTAAAGTATTCTGGGTCGATAAGAGGTTTTTTTTTAGTTAGGAGCCTCTTATTGTCCTTGTCTCGTGGTTTATTTTTTAGTTTTCTACTTAAAGTATCCGGTCTTATATTCTCCGGGCCTTTCTTATAGGTAATACGGAAGTTAAAACGGCTAAAGAATTCGGCCTATTATATATATTTTGAAGTAAGTTGCTTAGTAGTTGTAAATATCTTAAGATTTTTATAGTCGGTAATAATCTCGACCTACTCCTATATGCCCTCTAGCTTTAGTATTTATTCTTTTAGCGCTTTTATAATAGTTAATAATTCTTTATTATGAATATTATAATTATATTCTGCTACTATATATTTGGTTGAGAAGTAAATTATTAAGTAAAGGACGCTATTATTTCCCTATTAGGAGAAGGTTCCTCTAGATACTTAATTGGAGGCGTTTATTTCGATTATTATTTTCTTCGTCTAGTTATAGATCTTTAGGATTAGTATTATAATAAATATATTTTTTAAATCTTCGAAAGCCTTCTAGTATTTAATATCTTAATACTAATTAATTATCTTTTTTATTAATTCGTATAATAGTTTAGCTATACGCGAAAAATCTTTAATAAATTGTTAATAAAAGTTAGCGAATTTTAGGAAAGATTATAAGGATCTTTTAGATTCGGGTACCTCTTATAAAAATATAGCTTAAACTTTATTTATATCTATCTCTATACCCCTTAGTATAATAATAAGGTTTAAGTATTTCGTCCTAATAATATAGAATTCGTACTTATTAATATCGACCTATAGGCCCGAACGTTCGAGGCGATCTAGTACGTTGGATATATATTTAATATATTCCTCTTCGTTGTCCGAGTAAATTAAGATATTATTTAAGTAAATTGCTGTAAATTTATTTAAAGTATTATAAAGAATATTATTTATAAAGTTCTAAAAGGTTATTGGGGCGCCTTGTAAACCGAAAGGGTATATTAGCGATTTATAGAGTCCGAACCTCGTTATAAAAATTGTAAATTATTTATAGCCCTTATAAATTTGTATTCGGTTGAATACTATAATTATATTTAGTTTAGTGAAAATTTTCGCTTTATAAATAGTATTTAGCGTCTCTTTAATTAAAGAAAGGGGATAATATATTTTTAAAGTTGCATTATTAATACTTCGGTAGTCGATATAAATTTATATACTATTGCCTAGCTTCTTTATTAATAATACCGGGGATGTTGCCGGAAATTAAAATAGCCGGATAAACCCTTACTTAATATTATTATTTAACTATTTTTTAATAACGCTTAATTCTAAGGGGGAAAATAGTTATAATCGGGTATTAAGTAATTCTACATTAGGGATTAGTTCAATCTTATAATTGTAGGATCGGTATTGTAGGATAATTTTTGCCTCCTTAGGGTTTATTATATTCTAGTATTTATAATAGTAGGTTAGTATTTTGGTTTTAATTTCTTATTTAGTAGTAAAGGGTTTGTCCGCTTTTTTGTAGAATTTTTTAGTATCTTCTTCTATAATTTTTACTATAACTTCTCCCGCTTCGCTTTAAAGTACTCTAAGAAAGTGGTTTATAAATTAGGCTTTATATTCCGTACTGTTGCCTATATAAATATTGTTATATATTTCTTTTATAACCTTTATTTTAGAATTCGTTGGCCCGTTAGTAATTTCTGTTTTTAACTTCCTTAATATTTCGTTAATTTCCTTTCTAATCGTTAATACAACTTCGAGGTTTTCAGTTTTAATAGTGAAATTAAAATTGGTAGCGTTTAGTATTATAATATCGTTAGGGTTAATAGGGATATTACTAATATTTATAGGTATTATAAATAATAGTGCTAGCGGTTTCCTTTTAGGGTTTTAGGTTCGGATTCGTTTGCTACTAATAGTTCTATTTAGAATTAATTTAGGTAGTTTAGTTTATAGCGGTATATTAGGGATTATTATAGTTTGATTACTAGTAGGTAATTAAGTAAATTAGAATTATTTAGGGTTTATACTATAGGCTCTAGCGATCTTCTATAACAATCTAGTCTTTTTTTGTTTGAGGGTTTTGCAAATTGGAGATTACTATTACTTAATCTTAATAATTAGTTCCTCTTTGGCCGCTTTATCAGCTTATTCTTCTTTAGCCGCTTTATTAGTTTACTCCTCTTCGGCCGCTTCAACGGCTTATTCCTCTTTAGCCGCCTTATCGGCTTACTCCTCTTCGGCCGCCTTAATAGCTTGCTCCTCCTCGGCCGCTTTAATAGTTTACTCGATAACGCTTTAGATTATAATTTCCTTTAACGCCTTAGGGGTTTGTATTTGGAAGTCTAGTGTAGTAACGGGTATATAGGTGCTCCTATACTTATGGTTGAATTTAAGCTCCCTTTCCTCCTAATTTATAGATGGGTTGTATTGTTAGAACTATAGTAGTCCTAGAATAACGGGGTTCTCTAGGGATAAGGTAAAGATGAGTAGTTCAATTTCCTTACTGTATAGTCCGATTTATATAATAATTTTTACAAAGTTGGTTATGTGGGTATTAATATTGCCGTCGGCTAGCCTCAACGGTCTTAGTCGGTCGTCGTAGTAGTTAAGGTTGAGTTTGTACAGTGGCTACGATAGCTGTTGAAGCCGTTTATAGTATTCTTCTATCCTATAAGGGTTGGACGTTGGATTAGATTAATTAATTACTAGCCCGCTAGTTGCGATAATAGTTACCTATTGTGCGCGCACAGTGCGATCTTGAAGGTACAATAAACTATTACGGGGTAAGGGCACCGTTAGGAGTAAGTTACAATATTCGTTATTGTACGAAGGAAGTAAGAGGAGAGTGTGCGCTAGCTTAGGCTTATAAGTAGGGTTGTGTAGCCCGGTAGAGTGGGTTATATAGAGCTTTAATGCCTAGGATAGCACTAGTGCTATAGTAAGGTATAGAGTACGTAATCTACTATACTATAGCCTAGTACAGGGTATGTAATCTAGCCCTGTGACATATATTACTATTTAATAATATAGGGAAGATTTTTAAAATATTTATAGTTAAAAGGTTTATATAGGTAGCCGAAGAGTTTAACCTCCTACCGGAGGGCTAAATAGGTAATTAGGTAAGCTATTTAATAATATTTATAATTTAGGTAGTTACCGATACGGTATATACGGTTTAGAAATTTGGAGTTATAATGTTCTTTATATTCTTCGATTTAAAGAGAGCGTTTAATAGAATTAATTATAAGTAATTTCTATATACTTTATAGAAAATATAGTTCCTAATATAGATTATTAAATAAGTAGTAAATTTTATCGCCGGTAGAAGAAGATTCCTCTTCTTCAATAATAAAATATCCCGCCCTTATACTATTATTATAAATATACCCTAAAATTCCCCCTTCTTTTTTATTTTATTTATCCTCTTTATTACTCTATTATATTAGAAATTAGTAATAATCCCGAATATAATTACTATCGGTTTCGCAAATAATACTAATATTATTATAATAGTACGTACTATCGAAGAGAATTGCCGGACTTTATAGGCAATATAGGAAATATATTTAAAATAGGTAGGGGCAAAAGGAATAGAGTTTGAAGTAAGTAAAATAGAATTAATATATTTTATATAAATAAGGGTATTAAGGACGGAAATGTTTTAATTTAGGGACGTAGTATTTTAATTAATAGAATTTATAAGATTCTTAGGGGTTTAGTAAAATTATAAATTTAATTACCGGGCTTATACGGAAGTAGTAAAGTAGAAGATAAAAATTTAAATAAATATATTTATAAAATTAATTATAAAAATATAAGGTTATTCCTTTATTTGAGTAAAGGAAATATATATTAAATATATTTATAGTACTATTATATATAGAGCTTTAGTATTCTATTAGCCGACTAAAGTCTATAGGAAATTATAGGGGATTATAATTAAATTAGTGAAATATTAGATTAAATATTTAAAAGTTATTACTAGGGTATATAAAATTACGCTAGTATAGAACTTAGAAATAGAAACCTTTTATCCGCCGTTTAATTTCTATTTTAATAAAAGGGTTCGGGCTTTTAAAAAGAGGTTTACCCGGACGGACTACATAAAGTTCGTTCGGGGGATTATAATTTAGGTTATTAATTATATTTAAATATAAAGGGCTAAAAGTTAATTATCTATTAATAAATTAAAGAGTAGTATAATTAAAGTTTAGTAGGCTAAAGTATAAATTCCGATAGAGAAATTGCTAATAATTATAGCTAATTCCCTTTTGGAATTAGCGACCCTATTATTACTATTATAAGTCTTAGAATTAATAATTACTAACCGAAAGGAATAATTGGAAGATATAACGAATTGAAAATAGGTATTATACTATAATTATTATTTAACGGTAATAATAATTAAATTAGATTGATAATATAAATTTACTATTGCCGATTTTAATTTTAAATTTAGTAGTAAAACTATTTAACAATATATAGTTAGTACGAAGAAGAAAAGAAAAAAACGTTGAACATTAGAGGAAAATAAGAATAAATTATATTTATTAACTAAAGTGAAAAGTTCCTTCCTAATTTAAATTAGGACGGAAGTTATTAAACTCCGTACTTTCTTCTTTCGGAGGAAAGTGCCGGATATTTAAATATTTATTTATATTTACGGGTTTAAAAAGGAGACTTTCGTTTATATTATTTTAAATTATTTTAATATAGAAATTCTCTTCTAATTGGACTTTAATAATTAGTTATTAATAAGAGAGGAATTTTAGGAGTATTTAAATAATAGAATTAAAATTAAAAAAATCCTATTATAAATATTAAAATTAAATAAATTAAGGGAGTATTATTTGGTAATTGGATTAGAGGAGGAATAGTATAAGAAAATTATAAAATATTTCTAAGAAGGGAACAAATTATTAATAATATTAGAATAATAGGATAGGGGATAAGGAGGAGACGATTATATTAATTATAAGTACTATTTAAATTATAATTATAGTAAGAACTGGAATACTATTTAATTAGTATTTAATTACGTTTAAGAAGTTCTTCGAATAGCGTTATTATACGAATTTAGTTTGCGGTAATTTTATAACGTTATTAAACCTAATTTTCGTTTATAATAGGGCGGCTGGGGGTATTAAGGGCTATAGGGTTAGTAGGGGTAATATTTTTACTATTAGAACCGGAGATTATATAAATAGAAGTAAAAATACTATTATTATTTAATATAATATATATAAGAGTAATTATACTACTATTAGAATTAAAAATAATATAGATAGGATTTATAGTACTATTACTAAAAAGAAAGGGGGTATAGTTATAATAAACGTTTCTTATAATTACTTTATAGTAGCCCTTCTACTAAAAGATAGTAATATTATAATATAGGGTGCGGGGAAGATTATTAAAATTATTAGGAAGATTATCTTATATTAAACGTTTATATATACATTTAGTAAAATAATTAATAATACGAATAGAAGAGTCTAATTTTTAATTAAATTTAGCCGGGCTATTTAATATTATAGTAATAACTGCCGATTAAATAGTATTACGGGTATTATAAAGGCCAGTAGGAATATTTAATATATATTAATTAATAGTGAAAATATAGGTTGCGTTTTGGGAGTTAGTAATTAAAAGTAGAGGTTAATTAAAGACGAAGGATAAGAAAAGGAAGGATAAGAAGTTTATTAGAAGTTAAAACGAAGTAAGTTTTATTAGTAATAATTTTACGAAAGTTATTAGGAAAAGCGGGGCTTCTAATTAATTTTCGGAAATATAGTAAAATTTAAAGTATAATATAAATGAGGGATTTTATAAATAATACTAAATAGGTTAGTATATAAATTAAAAATAATAGAAGGGGTAATTATATTAATTTTAAAGGGCTATAAAGTCTAAATTATTACGAAGGAT